>NC_056528.1:2808-10161 GCF_019175285.1 Sceloporus undulatus | reverse complement strand
AGTGGTGAAAGTGCCACAAGCCTCACCAGTCAATGCAGCCTAAGTACAATTGTTATGCGTATACACATGGAGATATGTATGTCCAACATAAACATGTAGGTATATATGTAGATAACCAGCTTCCTTACCTACATGTGGGGACACATATCTGCACACACACAAACACACACACACAAAGGGATGGCTGCACACTTTCTGCACATGTCAGGGCCCTTAGGCATTTCGGGTCATCTGTTGGCATTTGGGTTGTATAGATATGAAAACTAGGTCCTTTTCCCCAGCTGCAGAGTTGGCAGAGTGTCCTGCAAGGAAACTTTACTGGACTGGAAGCGGCACTCTTGTCTCATGTTCAACTTGTGGTCTGTTTGGACACCCAGATCCCTTTCACACGGATAACTCTCTCATTAAGCCAGGTGTCCCCATTACATTTCATTTTTCTGCCCTAAGTGCAGTAACTTACACTTCTCCATATTGAAATTCATTTTGTTAGCCTTGGGCCAGCTTTCCAATCTATTTAAGATCATCTTGAATGTTGACCCTGTCCTCTGGAGTACAGTCGGCCCTTCTTATACATGGATTTTTTTATACACGGATTTAAGCATAGACGGATTGAAAATGTCCCAAAAAAGTATACATTTACCTTGATTTCCCATTTTTCCTAAGGGACACCATTTTGCTCTGTCATTATATTTAATGGGACTTGAGCATACACAGATTTTGTTATACACGGGGGATCTTGGAACCAAACCCCAGCGTATAACAAGGGTCCACTGTATTAGTTATTCCTCCTAGTTTGTTGTCATGTGCAAATATGATAAGTCTGCCCCCAATTTTGTCATCGAAGTCACTGATAAAGATGTGGAACGGCCTGCCGGATGAGATCCGTCTACTTACATCCTTAGACAGCTGTAAAAAGGCTATTAAGACGGCTCTCTTCCGGCAGGCCTTCCCAGAATAGAGAACCCGGCCTTAGAAAAATGTCTGGGAAAGATACTGCTGCTCCCACTGGTTGCTTGTTGGTATGATGTTGTTGACCTTCTGGTCAGTTTTTAACTTGTTTGTTTGTTTTGTTGTTGTTTGTTGTTCTGTTTTTTAAATATTGCATTGGATTTAATACTTTTTTAAGGAGGGGAGGGTACCAGGGATTTCATATGTTTTGTATTTTTAACTTGTTAGCCGCCCCAATTATTCTCAGAGGGGTGGGATACAAATAAATATTATTATTATTATTATTATTATTATTATTATTATTAAACCGCCTGGGCCCAGGACAGAGGCCCACTGGACACCCCACTGGTCACTTCTCTCCAGGATGAAGAAGAGGAGCCATTGGTGAGCACCCTTTGGCTTCGGCTGGTCAACCAGTTACAAATCCATGTAACCATTACCTTGTTTGGTCCACATTTCACATCTGTGCTTACTCATGGGGATACATATAGCACACATACATATCTTGTAGTCATGTGTGTAAATATACACCTAAGTTAACACATCCGCACACACGGAGACACACAAGCACAGTCACAGACTGCCTGGTGCCTTCTGGAGCAGCTGCCTCCGCATTCAAGGATCCCCTGCGCACACCTTTGGCTTCTTGTGTGGCATATCTATTAAGACCGATCTCCTTTTTCCAACAGTTGCAGAGCGGCTGGACAAGCTGGAGGAGGCCTTCAAGAAACTTCAAGGCTCTCCGCCATAAATCCGTAAGTAGACCGCCTACAATCCTTGGTCACAGTTACAACGGTGTCAAGTAGAACCAACCAGGACCTAAATGTTACCGTCCTGACGACTAAGCTGGGATGTTTAGCCTGGAGAAGAGACAGTTAAGAGGCGATATGATGATAGCCCTCTTTAAATACTTAAAGGGAAGTCATATTGAGGAGGGAGCAAGCTTGTTTTCTGCTGCTCCAGAGACTAGGACCCAATGGAGCAATGGATGCAAGCTGCAGGACAAGAGATTGCAGCTCATCATTAGGAAGAACTTCCTGGGAGTAAGGGCTGTTCGACAGAGGAACACACTCCCTTGGATAGTGATGAAGCCTCCCTCCTTGGAGGCTGTCTTTAAGCAGAGGCTGGATGGCCATCTATAATAATAATAATAATAATAATAATAATAATAATAATAATAATACAATTTATTTGTGTTTCCCCGCCTCTCCCAAAGGATCGAAGCGGGGTTACAGACTACTGTACTAAACTCAATACTTACAATGCAATACAATACACTATAAAAACACTACTGTATTTAATCTGTCAATGGGCATGCTTTGATGGAGAGTTCCCGCATGGCAGAAGAAGGGGGTTGGACTGGATCAGGGCCCTTCTTGGGGTCTCTTCCAGCTCTATGACTTTCTCTCTCCTTCTCTTTTTTTGTTGGAAACGAAATGCTGCCTGGAGCCTTGGCATGCCTTCATGAGTCCTTTGTTTTGTTTTCTTTCATGACTTTCAGTACAGTAACATGTAGAGTAGACCTTCGCCTGCTTCGCTCATCTGCCTGAGGAGTTTTGTCACAAAGGAACCTGCCTAAATCTCAGAGAGCATCTGCAGAAGAGGGACACTGATTCGGGAACCCAAGTTCCGATGCCCGCTTTGCCAGCATACATCCCCTGGGTCAAGCACCAGACAGATCTATGGATCCTCCCCAGTCCTCATCGTTGGCTGGGATGAATGATCTCAGTCCTTTTGGGAGGAGAAGGCGTCAAGGCGGAGCCGTCTTCTTGTGACTTTCAGCCGCAATGCAACGAACACACAACCCTCACAGTCCAGACGCTCCGTTGGCTGTGTTCGTTTTCATTTCTTAACAAGCAGCGGTCATGAAATAATACCTTTCTCTATGTTTTTGTTCTGCTTATCGTTCAATAGGGTTCAATAGGGAGGCGCAGGTTGCAACGTGCGTTGCGTCTTCTTACACAAAACGAGAAATAAAATGTTAAGGCAGGCATGAAAACCCTTCCTTGTGGTTGTTGTTTTTTTTGTATTTAGTCGATGGGTGCAACATTTATTTTGTTATTTGTCCTGTCCTATAAATATATTGAGCTTCAGTCAATATATTTAATAAATTAATAAATACATTCTTGCAGCTTCAATCAGTTCCCTTTGACTCCTCTATTGCCCTTAATGGGACTAGAGCATCCATAGGTTTTGGGATCCATGAAGGGCCTCTTCTAATTGGTGAGACTGCAACTCCCATCAGCCTAAGCCAACAATAGCCAGGCAGGGATGCTGGGGACTGCAGTCTCACCAACCCTTTCACTCCTCCCTTGCATTGAATGGGACTTGAGCATTGTGGCTTTTGGGATCCACAGCTATCCTTCAATGTTTTCTGAATAATAATAACAACAACAATAATAAAGCATTCACTTTTTAATTGATAAAAGAGATACAGAAGGGGGGGGTCTAAACTTTTGGAAATGCCAAGCATTGCTGGCCTCAAGGGTTTGGTTTGGAGAAGGGAGTCTCTGGGGAAAGGAGAGAGGAAGAAGGCATCCAGGTGCATTTAGATGCAACCATCATCATCATCATGAGCACCAACACCTGAGTCTCCATGGACTTCGCTTTGGTCAAGTTCTGGCTTAGCAGAACATTCCTAATACAAGGCTGCCATCTAGTGGCGACTCTAGAGCGCTGCAGCCTCTTTGAGGTTACTCCAAAGTCCCTTGGATAGACCTAGAGAGAGAGAGAGAGGCGCAGGGGTCGAGCAAGAAGTCGACCTAAAGAGGAGGAGGGAACCATCTGTAATATGAAGACACACAAGTGTGTGTGTGTGTGTGTATATATATATACATATGTGTGTGTGTGTGTGTGTAATTTATATCATTAATATTAATATTATTAATATTATAAAATTATATAAATTTTTATTTTATATAATTATATAAAGATACATAAATACATATATATATATTATAAAAAGATAATTAAAAGATTAAAAGATAAAAATAAACAAACAAATAAAGACTTATCCACTTAATTTCCTTTGTTGCTTTCTGGGGGAGTGGGACTATATAACCCATCTGTAACTAGGCATCTTCATTCCTGACAAAGAAGTCACTTCTCTTGTATGTGCACTACGTATTTTCAATAAAGTGGGTACTTTTACAGCCCAGACTCTTCTTGGGAAAGGAGACTGCCAGCAGGAGCCTGACACACGATGACTTGGTCAGCCATCACTTTAGTGCCCAGTTGTATATCTTTATCCTTTAGGATCATATCTAATTGTTTCATGGCTGTCCTTAAAGTCACTAAATGCAGCTCTTAGATTTCACTGCACAGCTGCAAACTTGAGACCAAACCATGTCATGGCAGGGTAGTTACAGACAAGCAATGCCAGTGAGATTCTGGTTTGAGAGCCTTCTTTACAAGCCAAGGACAAGATGGTCTCCGCAGAAGGGAAGTGTGACATGAGAGTGAAAGAGGGGACAACTCTGACATGTCTCTGCTGGACTCGCAAAATCAATACCCTGCTTTATTTCATCACACCTTGGATCTGAGAGGCTGTTTTGGGGGGGATCTTTGTGATAAGGAGTAGTGCATGAGCAATATCTATGGTGCAAAACACACTGCAAAAACAATCCAGTTTGAGACCACTTTAACTGCCCTGGCTCAATGCTTGGGAATTCTGGGAGTTGTAGTTTATTCTGGCACCAAAGCTCCCTGACAGAGAAGGCTAAGTGTCTCACAAAACTACATTTCCCAGAGTTCCCAAGCATTGAGCCAGGGCAGTTAAAGCAGTCTCAAGCCAGCTTCTTTCTGCAGTGTGTTTGGGACCCTGTTGTGTGTTTCCCAGGGATTTGTGCTTTTGGACTCAGCATCAGTGCAACTGTATAGACACAGATAGGGCTGCTTACAAAACTTGGGCCAGGTTTTGTAACCGGTTCTTCTTGCTGCAGTGGTACTCAGGCCTTTTAGCCTCAGAGCCCGCATTACATCTCCTAGACATGCAGATGTAGTCTATGAATAAGAAGGCTTTGTTTATTTAGGGTACACATTTCCATTCATACCTTTCACAAAGTAATAATGTTGACCAAATTAGAACAGTTTGATTTAAGTAAATTCAATATTTAACCCAATGCATGCCTAAATTTTACACATCAAAACGTTTGGGACAAGACAAGATCAGGGCCCCCAAGTCTGGTGCGCCCCATAAACAAGGCTTGTGCCCCCTCCCAGGGGTCCTGTCCCACCGCTGTCTTATCTGAAACTCCTTTATGTGCCAGACCACATCTAGGGAGCTATGAAAACCATCCTTTGACATGATGTACTTTTCTCTTTTCCTAGAATCCAGGTTGACTTCTCTCTTTCATCTGGAGATGATCTGGATGGAGGGCGAAACATGACTTCAAGCCTTTGCTGGTGAGAATTAGGCATAAATCAAGGTTACGGTCTTCTGGCAAACCTGGAACAAAAGAAGACCTGCCATATCAGGTAGGTGTCCATAATTCTGTCATAGAGCCTTTACTCTGGTGGGGATCTAAACTTTGCCATTGTACCTTGAATGTGATTTGCCACACAGAGGCCTAAATCATCATCCGTACTGAATAGCAAAAGCATGTGCTTTTCTGTACCACTCTCTAAGCAGTTTAGAATCTGTAAGCCAGTTGCCTCCCACAAGCTGGGTACCCATTTTACCAACCTCCGACTGGCATTTACCTGCCACTGTGCCACCGGTTCTCCTTGAATGGTTCCTTTAGTAAACTCCCAGCTAAGCAAAATAGCTGTAACTTTGGGTTCTGTGTTTCATCTTGCATACAGTTTCTGTGAAATGGAGGGAGGAGGAATACGCTGCGTGAAAAGGACAGTTCTGCTTTGGACATTAAAAGAACAAACCCGCTTGCTCTTTCCCAGTGTTGCTAAACCTACTTTGAAGTGGCTGATCATTCTGGAATGATGTCGATGGTGCTGTGGAACGCTTTATGCCCCGAGTGGTATAACAGCATGAAGATTGGCACAGTGCTGCTCCTGGAACAGTATGTTGTTAAATCAAGTTTCCCTTTTAGAACACAGCCAGCTCCCGGAGATTTGCACATGAGGAGATTCTCTTCATTTGGTTGAGTATCTGAAATATGGGCGGGATACAAACCGCCGCTTTGCGGCGCTCCCCCGCCAGCGCCATTTGCTCCGCGTGGGAGCCGCAGCAGCCAAACCGCGCGACTCCCGTGCGGAGCAAAAAAGAAGCTCCATTTCGGAGCTTCTTTCTGCGGCGCCTCTATGATGTCGCAAGGCGCCACAGGCGCATTCGCGACGTCATAGGCGCCGCGACACGTTTGGACGCTATGCGTCCAGTATGTAAAGATGGCGGCGCCCATGTGGAAGGGGCGCCGCCATCTTGTACGTATTGTATACGTACTAGGGTTAGGGGTGTGTGGAAGCACCGCCCCTTCCTAACCCTAGTACGTATACAATACGTACAAGATGGCGGTGTGTATCCCGCCATGAATTACAATTCCATAATGCATCTGCTTAAAGTTCCATGCAGATATAGTCACATTACGCCAGGGGTAGGCAACCCTTTTGAGCCGGGGGCCGGGTTGCTGTCCGTCACACAACTGGGGGGCTGAAGCCAAAAAATAAATAATTAAATAATTTTTAAACCAGGACAAATGTAGGACACAATTTTCAAATGGAGGACACTTTTATAAAAATGGAGGACACACTGATTTTTTTAAAAAAATGTTCATATAAATGCATGTTTTGGAGGCTTCTATAGACAATTGCCCCCCTTGCCTGCCTCTTGCCCACCTCTTCCTGATAGGCCAAAGGCTCCGGCGCCAATCGGCGGCAGGACTGGGCCGGTCCCAAGGCCTTGCCGGGCCGCAGGTTGCCGACCCCTGCATTACGCCCTTTGCCTTTTCCACATCTTCTTCTGTGACTACTGCAATGAGATTGAATTGACATTGTTTGTACTTGCTGCTTGTTTCCCAATTGCTGTTACCGCCTAAACCTTGAGAAGACACAAATGAAGTTGAATGGAGTTCACCTGTGTGAAATAGAGAACATGTGATTTCAGAGTGAATACTCAATTTTGGGAAGGCCCTGAAGTTTGAAGGGGAGCATCTGCACACAAACAGCATCACGGAGACCATCAAAATAAGTCTGGGTTACTGTTCTTAGAAGCACCAGTTGCGCTTCAGTTATTTTTCAAAACCCCCAAATTAGCATCATTTAGTGGAAGACCACTAAAGCCGTTATTATAAAAGAGAAAGAAGATTGCTCCGCTGCAACTCTTCCTGGAGAAGGCTATCCACCAAAGCTCCAGGCGCAGAGGAGCAGCCAAGAGGCCAATGGCGGCTCTGAAGGGCTGCAGAGAGTCACAGAAGAGATGTCAGACACTCCACCAAGATGAGCTTTATGGAA
>NC_056528.1:0-2783 GCF_019175285.1 Sceloporus undulatus | reverse complement strand
ACAATAATGTTTTCGGTCTCTTTTGTTTCCACTTGAGACGTTGTTGTAACTGTGACCAGGGAATGCGAGGTGGTCTCCTTACGTTTTTTTTTTTCTCTTCTTCTTTTTTTTTTTTTTTTTTTTTTTTTTTTTTCTTTTCTTTTTTTTTCTTTTTTCTTCTTTTTTGATTTATGGTGGAGCGTCTTGGCGTCTGCCGAGGGCCCTCTTCCAGCCTCGTCGTTCATAGACCCTTCCACTCTGGAAAAAGGGAACCATCCCAATCATGCCGGCACATGTCCACCTGTGGGATTGCCGCCTTGTTGTAGTATATCTGCACATAGCTTACATTTCTTTTAAGGAAGGTGCATGTACATTATAGTTCATATGAGGTCTACTTAAGGGGCTTCATGGCTGACAAAGCCGTATCCAGGCTCCCACTTTCTCAGCCGACTCTTCAATGGGGAAAAAGGACCAGGATTAATAACCATACAACCAAATGCCGCAGATTCCCCAAAAATGTCTAAGGGGACCCTGACATGTGGATACGTTTGCCCTATGTGACGCATAATATTGTCCTTGGGCTGCATTGACTGGTGAGGCTTGTGGCACTTCCACCACTTGCCAACCTTGCAGAAGCAATAAGGATGTTAACGGGTGTCTACTTTTACAGTCTTCTGAGGAAGGGCCCTGGGCGGCTTCCTTGGTGGCAATAGCCCTCTCCACGTTCTGGACCCTCTCTGCCAACTCTGGAACTGGGCACAAGAGGTCCCAGTTTTAATATCCACACAATCCAAATGCCCACAGATGACCCAAAATGTCTAAAGGGACCCTGACATGTGCAGAAAGTGTGCGGCTGTGCCTTTGTGTGTGTGTGTGAATATGCCTATGTGGAAGAAAGGGTTCATAGCTGCATGCACACCTAGATCTCTATGTTAGAGATATGTGCTTCCAGGTGTTGGTATACATCTGCGTACGTTACCTTCCTTGCTGTAATAGTATATCTGCACATAGCTTACATTTCTTTCTTTTTTAATTATTTAAAGTAATCTTTATTGAGCTTTTCCATATATTTACAAAACAAAAACAACCAAAAAGGGTCCTTTTTTGTTTCCTTGGCGTCTTTGCGCATTGCTCTTCAAACAGTCCTCTTCCCCTTCCCAGCCCCCCTCCGCGCATGAGACAGACACTCCACTGACACCTTTGCCTCTGATTTCCCCCATTAGATAAACACAAAGTTGAATTTTGCTCCAACTTCCTCTACGTTGATGGCTTTCCTTATTTACACATAGAAGAATCATGTTCAATATAATGACTTCTCCCTGCTTTGAGCATCTCATAACCATCTCCATGTCTATCCCTCCAATATATTGATTTGTTCTAGCTAGCATATAGAGAGGAGCAATTTAATTTGTCCAAATACCAGTCTTAGAGAGTTTTATCAGAGGGTCCCATATTTTGATGTCACTGTTGTGTTTATCCTGTAATAAAAATGTCAGTTTGTCCATTTCAGCCACATCCAAAGTTTTGGGCATTTCCAGCATCAGTTTGATTTCTTCTTGTCTATCAGAGCTAAGTGCCATTGGTTTTCCATCTTCCAGGAATTCTCTTTCAGGGTTTGAGAGAATGTGAATCTCTTGGGGTTTTCCCTGGCATACTTCCAACTTTCAAGATCGATAGCATTTCCGCCGTCCGAAGCCCATTTGATCATTGCGTCCGTAATCGTATCTCGTTCTTGTTCAACTTTCAGTAAGAATTCATACTATTTGGATGTTTTCTTTTGTTCTTTGTCTAATAGTATTTATCAAGACACTTTCTCCACATCTATAGAAACCGGGGCTAATGTTTCTGTCTCTCCTTTTTCCATGAATTTCTATCCAATGGATGCTATTCCTCCTGTTTTCTGTTATCCTTCTGTTTGGGAGAAAGCCATTTTGGTCTCCGTTTATCCCGTTTGCTCAAAAAGATTTCGTCTTCTCTGCTAATAATTTATCATCTCAATTTAACCGTGGAATTGGTCTAGAATTCTTTAATTCCGTTAAAACAGATGTCAGGATAGGTAGCTATATCAGATAGGTAGCCTGATCTGGAGGATATCTGCCATTACCCAGCGTGTATTTTTACAACTTACAACTCCACCGCAGAGGAATGCAACTGGCCTCAGGGCGAGCGCATCAGTTTTGCCCACAAGCCTCTCTTGTTCAGTAATTTACAGTGTTTTGATCTATGTCCCGATTTATTCTCAAATCATATGTCGTCAAGTTATGTGTTTTCTTTATTAACTCCTATACTTTTATTATCTACCTTGTCCTAAGGAGTGCCATGCAAAGGGAGGTACATACCCTGCTCCTGGGGTGCCATTCCTTCCCCAGGTGATGACTCTGGTGTACTTTGAGTCCCAGCGGTCCTCCTCCTCCTCCTCTGTCTAGTCTCTTCTTCTCTGCCTGCAATTACAACGGGGAAGAGGGATGAACGGCCATATTTCTGAGGAGCAGGAGAATGGTGCGCAGGTAGACTTACGTCTTGTCTGTGGCCCAGGGCTGCCCGCTTGCTGCCACAGCTCCCTCATCAGGTCAAAGAAGAGTGGCTTTTGACCTTGAGGGGGGTCGCCCCCAAATTTCTTCAGTGCCTCATAAAATTTGGCCTTTATTTTTTTAAATCTCCAGCGGCACTGGTTTGCGGTCCGGTTGTAGTCGTGGTCCCTAAGGGCCTGCGCAGCGCTGGCGTAGAAGTGCTCGTTGGGCTGGTTCTTTGAGCCCATGAGTACCCTGAGCGCCTCATCTGAATTTGCCAGGCTCCTCAGCATC
>NC_056527.1:170074151-170077623 GCF_019175285.1 Sceloporus undulatus | reverse complement strand
AGTGAGTGAGCCAGACTGGATGTTTCCAAAAGAAACACTTGGGCTCTGGCTGAGACAGGGTCCCTCACGCTCTGAGTTGTTGCGTTGGCAAGCTGCTGTACCTCTCCAAAGTCTTTGGGCCCAGGAGGGTCTTTCCCGCTTTGGCCTGGAGAGGCTGCTGGGAAGTGGGCAGGGGCTTTGTGCAGGTGCTGTGGACTGAGCTCCAGACCCTCCCTTGGCAGAGTAGGGGAGACCGCCCAGGTCAATGAGCGCCTATGGCTGTGGCTCTTCAGCACCCAGCTGTGGGGTGGCTTGTGGCAGGCCTCACTCAACTCCCACCTCCTTTTCAGATGTGGACTACGTTACAGCCCTTTGCTCTCAGGTGGTATACGAGGGCTTGGTGGATGATACCTTCCGCATCAAGTGCGGTGAGTCCTCCTTCCCTGGCTGTGAGGCCTTGGTGGCACCTGCCCCCTGCCTCAGAAGGGCTCCCTTCCCCACACGGTTGCCCCTGAGCAGTCCTTAGTCTTTGGGACAAATCTCCTGCGGCACCCTTTCTGCAGGAAGTGTGGACTTTGGCCCAGAGGTCACCTCCTCTGACCGGAGCATCAAGGTTCTGCTGAATGCCCAGGACAAGGTAAACCTGGACCCCTTTGGGTCTCGACAGTTTGGTCAGCAAAGGGAGGGCTCTTAAGTGTGGAGGAGGGGCATCTGAATTTGTGGCGGCAGCAGCTGCTTCCGCTTCCTCATGAACCAAAGGATGGCCTGGCTCCAGCTAGCTATCCTGTGCCTCCCTTTCCTGGCCTTTCCCTACAGGTGTTTAACCAGATCCGGAACGAGCACTTTTCCAGCGTCTTTGGCTTCCTGAGTCAGAAGGCCCGTAACCTGCAGGCCCAGTATGATGTGAGTGGGATTGGTCAGAGGGGAGCAGTGGGGACAGGGCCCAGGGGAGCCCCAGGTCACTCAGCCTGCAAACACACCTTCTCTTGTTTTTTCAGCGACGGCGTGGGATGGACATAAAACAGATGAAGGACTTTGTCTCCCAGGAGCTGAAAGGCTTGAAGCAAGAGCACCGCCTGCTCAGCCTCCGTAGGTCCCTTTTAAACTATGTCCTGGATTGTGCAAGAGGGGTGTGTGTGTGTGTGTGTGAAGGTGGAGAAATGGGGCACTGTTGTTTCTAGCCTTCAGAAGCTTCACTAACTTCTTTGCACTAATTCATGGTGCATGTAGTGAGTGGGCTTGGAAAGAGAAATGCGTGTCTGTGGTTGTGAATGAGGAGGGGGTTGTGTGGATCTCCTGTGATGTGAATGTGATGTGGGAATTAGCCATGGCCCTTGCTGGCATCCAACAAAGGATGCTTTGTGGGTACCCACAAAGGAATGTGATCCTCAGAGAGACAGACACCAGCCCCTTCTCCTCTCTCCACCTTATTTTCCTTCAGGGGAAACACCAGCCCCTTTACCCTCTCCCAAACCTGCTTCCTAGTTGGTCTTTGGGAGACGGGGGTGGAATTGGGCCCAGGTCCCACCCCTGCTGCAGTCTCCCTTCAGAAGCCTTTGTTGTGTCCTCCAGATATTGGGGCCTGCGAGTCCATCATGAAGAAGAAAACCAGGCAGGATTTCCAGGAACTCCTGAAGACTGAGCACGGTGTGTGTGACAGAGACAGCTGCCTCCTTGCCTCCTCTTGCTCCCTGAGCTCATGCCTTGTCTGGTGCCTGATCCCTCCATATGTGTCCCTGGCCCTGGGGAAGAAAGCAGGCAGAGAAGCCCTGGGGGAGAAATCAGGAAGCCACCACCAACTCTTTTGGGGCTGCTTGAAAATCCTGCTGCCGCTTGCACTTTGAAATCCCAACACACATCATCGTTTTTCCCCAGATGTTTTCATTAGGCTTTTTCCTGAAAGGTCTTGCTTTGCTTGCTCTACCTAAGAAATCTTGGCCCGTGGCAGAGGGGAAGCTTCCTTGGTTGTGAGCAGCTTTACACTGACACAGCCAGAGATCGTAAGGGGCTGGCAGGATCTGAGGGCAGTGGCTGCCTCTTCTTTGGCAGGGAGAATGGCCCTGCAGCTTGCTAATCCACTCTTGAGGTAGGGCTGCCCCATCTTTCAGGTCCAGGCACTGGTGCCTCCTGAAGCTAAGGCAGGCTCTGGTTGCCATCATGGTTTCCCACTTGCCCTGCAGCGCTCCTGGAGGGTTTCGACATTCGAGAGAGCATCAGCTTCATTGAAGAGCACATTGACCGGCAGGTGAGGGAGAGGCTGGCCTGGGGGCTGTGTTGGCTGGCGGAGGGGGGGCTCATATTATCTGCTGATGTATTTCTTTCTTATTGCGACAGGTCTCCCCCATTGAGAGTCTGCGGATGCTGTGCCTCTTGTCGATCACGGAGAATGGTGGGTGTGCCCTGCTCCCAGGAGGGAGAGAGGGGGAGAGCAGGGCTTTTTTTGAGGGGGCTACCCCTGTGCTACTGATCCTTCCTCTTTCTGGCCTCTCTAGGGCTACCCCCCAAGGACTACCGCTCCCTGAAAACCCAGTACCTGCAGGTGAGGAATGACGCCAGCCCCCTCTGACCCATGGCAATGAGTGTGGCTCTTGTGCACCTGCCCTGGACAACCCCCTTTCTCTAGGGTCCTTGGGAGCTGTGCAGTCCTCCCCCCTGCAAGGACCGCTTTCTCACATCTCACAGTGTATTCCTAAGCCCAGTCTCTCTTGAGGTGCTTCTGCCTTGACACACAGTCTGTTGCCACAATCTCCCCCTTCAGAGTTATGGACCAGAGCACCTGCTGACCTTCCACAACCTGAGGCAGCTGGGCCTCTTGACTGAGCAGGTGCCGGGGGAGACCTTGACGGCCGTGGAGAACAAAGTCAGCAAGCTGGTGACAGACCGAGCTGCAGGTAGCCGGGGATGGCTCCCACACGTCTCTGGGTCGGAGGCGGGGTGTTCCTTGCACCTGGGAAGTTACCTGAGCATCTCCCCATTGGCTCTCCTTTTTCTCTTCCTCCCTCCCCCGCAACCAGGGAAGCTCTCAGATGCCTTCAGTTCCATCGCCAGGAAGAGCCATTTCAGGGCCATAAGCAAGAAGCTGGGCCTGGTGAGACCTCTGGAGGATGCCGGGGCAAGGAAGGGGGCTGGGAGAATAGCAGGCGTCCTGGACTGACTCCTCTGTTCTCTGCCACCCGCACCAGATCCCGCGTGTGGATGGGGAGTACGACCTGAAAGTGCCCCGAGACATGGCCTATGTCTTCAGTGGAGCTTACATCCCTCTGAGCTGCAAGATCATTGAGCAGGTGCCCCAGAGCGCTCAGGCCTTCCCTTGGCCTTCCCTTGACCCTGGCTTGCCCCCTGCCCCTGACGGGCAAAGGCTGCTGGCACCCCACCCTGACTGCCCTCTGCCTTGTGCAGGTGCTGGAGCGCAAAAGCTGGCTGGGCCTGGAAGAGGCAGTGAAGCTCCTCGGGGGAAATGAATTTATGGTCCCAAGTAAGTGTGCAAGAGGAG
>NC_056527.1:169648631-169749616 GCF_019175285.1 Sceloporus undulatus | reverse complement strand
CATGAAATTGTCTTCCAGGCAAGTGAGGAATTTGCTAGACCTTGAGGATTTGGCTGAGTTTGACTTCCAACAAATATCAGGATAGTTGAAGTCGCCCATCACTACTACATCTCTCTTTTCTGACTGTGTGGTCTCTGTTCTAGAAAGATATCATCCAATTCCTCCGTCCTGACTTGGGGGTCTAGTAGACATCCCCACCGTAACATCCTTGTTGTTTTTCCCTTCCCTTTGAGTGCTTATCCAAGGCTCTCCCAACTTGGCTTTCCATGATTGATGTCCCCCAGTTAAACCAGGTTATTTCTCCAGTGTGGATACAGCACTTTCAAGGCTGGCCAATCTATTTCCACATCAGTTTTCACAGCGTCATTGAATCCTAGCGTTGGAAGGATCCCCAGGAAGGGCCATCAGCCTCAAAGCCCCTCCTTCTGCCGTGCAGGAATGCCCAGTCCCTGTGCTGACCCCATCCCTGTCTCTGGCTTTTCTCCTCTGCAGGGGGGATGGCGTGATTGTGGAGGGACACTTCATCTGGGATGCCTCCGGCAGGAAGGTGAGATTCCCCAAAAGAAGGACTCCAGGGCTCAGGGCAGGTGAGGGCTGGCCTCTCTCTCCCTCCTCCAGGGTCACAAGGGCAGGGGGCAACAGGAGGGGCGGGTGGACGGACGGCAGGATCCTCAGGTGCTTTACATCCACATGCATGTTCCCAGCAGAGTTACTTGTGCAATGGGAGGTGGTATCTTGCACCCTCTTCAGCCTCTTTGGTGCCTCTGAGAGTGAGTAGGTTTCCTTCCTCGCTTTCCTCCTCCAGGAACGTTACTTTGTGCTGTATGTCAAGCCACGGACGATCCACCGCCGCAGGTTTGACCCCAAAGGGAATGAGGTGGAGCCCAACTTCAGTGAAACCCGGAAAGTGAGCACAGGCTTCCTCCCGGCCTCCTACCGTGAGTCTTATTCTCTGCCCCCCATCAGACTCTCCTTGGCCTGGTGCCAGTCCTGTGCCCCCAAACAGGGACAGGGAGTTGGCCTGTGTCCTGGGGATCCCACTGGGTACCTCAACTTAGGGGCTGGCCTTCTTGAGGATGAGCGTGACCTCCACCACCGCCCCTTTTTTGAGGCTCTGTAACCACCAAG
Source organism: Sceloporus undulatus (assembly GCF_019175285.1). Lineage (NCBI taxonomy): Eukaryota > Metazoa > Chordata > Lepidosauria > Squamata > Phrynosomatidae > Sceloporus > Sceloporus undulatus. The sequence goes on along the minus strand of NC_056527.1, from coordinate 169,748,488 downwards.
AGCATTTGTAAGCATCCACTAGTGTGTTCAGAGCACTTTGGCAGCATCCACACTGCAGCAATAACCCAGTTTAAGACCTCTTTAACTGCCCTTCCCCTGGGGCCACAACAAACTCACATTCCAAGAGTTCCATCACACTGAGCCAGGGCAGTTAAAACCATCTCAAACTGGGTTATTGCTGTGATGTGGATGCAGCCATTGTCTGCTTTATCTGAGTAGTCTGCACTGCAGCCCAATAAAGTAGGTGGCAAGGTGTGTGAGGACAGAGAGCGCACATATCCTGCAAGCTGCAATTCTTCTGGCAATTCTCAGATTCTAAGAAGGGAACAGGAAAAAAGCATTAGTCACTCCAGAGAAAGAGGAGGTATAATTCAACCCTCAAAGTTGCCCCCTCATGTGCCCCATAATTGCCATTTTCCTATTTACTTTTCTGCAGACATTGTGGCTCGATCCTGAAATGTGGGAGGCAATTGGTAGATGCTCCATAGTCCCTGGTTCAGAGTTCCCTGCTGGTGTCTTGCAGGAAAGTTGGGAGTGCATCTCTGTTGGTGTGTGTGCGCGCGAACATTGTTCTCATTGCTTCCACTCCAATTCATTTCTCCCTCTGCCTCTTTGGTGGCGGTGGTTGGCAGGAGTGGAAGCCAAGGGGCCCACTGACCGGCTGTCCCTGGAGGAGCTGGAATGCCTGGCGGCTGTGCCAGAGCTGGAGAAGATGACCCGGCCTTATGCTCCTTCCCAGACTGTGGCCTTCTGGCTGCCTGAGAGTGAGATGCTGGAGCTGGAAGCAGGGACAACTGTCCGTCTCAGGACCCTGGGAGATGGACCCTTTGTGAGTGCTCCAGGCAGAGCTGGCCCTGCTTCTGCCCCCAACTGGCTGTTTTTGGTCGACTGATGGGATCCTCACCCATCCCACACTGGCTTAAAATGCTTTCTTTTGCCCTTCTAGTCTCACTGGCCAAGCTGGAAGCAGGGACTCTGACCAAGTGCAACTTCTCTGGTGACCGGCAGGCTGGGGCATCCTGGACGGAGAGCATCTTGGCTTGCAAGGATCACAGGGAGCCCTTTGATGCACCACGAGAGGATGGGGATGGTGCCAATGGGGATGAGTGGGTATGTAGGCCCCATAAGCTGAGTGCCTGGCCTCTGGTGGGGGCTGGGCTGTCCCTGATCCAGAGTGCTTGGGGCTGGATGAGGCAGGCAATGGGGACATACACGTGTTCTTGTGTGTTCAGGGCCTGTTCCCAGAGCCCAAGGTGGGAGGCCATCTGTGGAGTAACTGGCCCCTTTTTCCCCCTCCAGGAGGACTGAGTGAGCCTTCCACAAGGATGCTGCTCTGCAGCCACTGAACAACTTGGGCTTCTCTCTGGATTTGTCTCCCTTGGGATGCCTTTTCTCTTTGCTGCATCTCCTAACATGCTGAGGGAGTGTCTACGGCTGTGCTTCTCTGGCCTATGGAGGAATTATCTGTGCCCAGTGCCATGATATCTGTACTTAAACAAATAAACACCTTACCATTTTCCCAGTGTTTTTCACGTCTGTCTTTTCCTCCCTCACCAAAGACGACTCTCCTGAGCCCAGGACAAACAATCTGCTCAGCCAGCTAAGGGCACATTCTCAGGGGCAGTTTGTACTGATAAGTCCAGGCTTTGCTGGCAGGTTTCGAACTCAAGCCTTAGAATGAATTATGGGTGGGAGGGTGGAGAGGTATTTCTAGTGGCTTCTCCTCCTTCCTGCTTTTGTCCACAGGCTTTGAGAAAACCACTTTTAAAAAACGATGGTGTCTCCTGGCTTTGCCTGATGGTGGCGCCCCTGACCAAGAAGCAAGCCTGTGGAGTTGCAGTATGTTCGAGAGACAGGCAGTTCTTTTGCAAGGTCGGTGGTTGGCGGGGCAGGAGGGAAGAGCCAAGGATGGGTTTTCTCTGACAGCAGTGTGCCCAGCCTTGTGCCTGAGTGTGCCGGCTTAAGCAGTGCTAGTTAAGTGGGGTGCAAATAGGATAGAGGGCAGCCCCCTCATTCCTCCCTCCCTGTGAATGTATTTGTGTGCAGCCTCAAGAGCAAATGGGCAGGAGTCCTATTAGATGCTCTGCCTCAACTGCTATCAGGATCTCTGCTCACCTGGTGCTTGTGTCTCTCCACAGTAATTCTCAGTAGGATGGCACAGCATCGAGGAAGAGGAACAGGCATGAGGGGTCTGCCCTGTGTTCCCCCCTTCTCTGCTGGTGCTTTGTGCATACAATTCTGGCAACTCTCAGCCAGTCCTGGGCCTTCAGTTTGATTGTGGTTGGATTTGGAAGCAAATGCCTGGGGAATGGAGTGGTTCACCACCACTGCTGGGACTAGTCTGGTGCTATGCCAGGAATGGGAGCCCTCAGAGTGCTGTTTCTTGAATGAGGGGACGATCTTTAGAGCAAAGAGAGAGGCCTGGTTGTGAAAGCAGGGAGAATCCCTTCTTTCCCCCTGGCTGTGCTGCAGGCCACCCTCCTTCTCTTTTCCGGCAGGGGGTTTCCCTGGCAGCCCCAGTCTGGGCGGCTGGAGAGGCAGGGCGGACTGCCAGGAGGAGGAGGAGGAGAGGCCTCTGCCTTCATGCCAAGACCATGAGCAAAAGCCCTCAAACAAGTGGAAAAGATGAGCACTCATGCTGGCTTTGCATCATTTCACTAACCTGAAAACTTATTCACCAGAGGGTCAAAGTGTGTGTATTGATAACATATTCCCAAGTGTGTATTAGACCGCAAAACAAGCAACCCTGCCAGGCAACCCACATGTGCCATCACAAAGGCTGAAGAGCAGAGGATCAATTGAGAGCATAGTTGTTTCTGTCAGTTTTGAGCTGTAGTGTCACATGCTGCAAAATGTTTTAGAACTGAGCACATTTGGCAGCTCAGGTCGGCCTCTTACATCTCAGCTTACAAAAAGAAAAGGCTAGGCTCATCTAGCAGCAGAGGTCTTACAAGGCATATTTGAATTTGTTTATGAGGGTTTTGAACTGCCCTGCCAGATGCTTTTGTCCTAGAAAAGAAAGCTCTGCTCTTGCAAAAGCTTGTTTTAGGGCCAGACTACACCTTCCTTGAGTCATCCCTCTCACTTTGAAATGACAAACCGCAAGCTGCGTTTTGCCCAACTGAAATACTGTTTGCAGTCAATTGCACCTTGAGGGCAAATAACTGGTGATGGAGAGAGGTTTGGTTTGCAGGAACTGGTGTGGGCCCTCAGTCTGCATTGGAGCCCTTTAGCTAACATTTTCTATAAAATAAAAACTAGTTTGTTCAGGAATTAGTGTTTGGGAAACTGGTGCAAGCTTTCCTTGAAAATCAGAGATGTGACGATCCTGGAAATACAGCACATGAAGGCTCTAGACCAGAATGGGCAAAATATGGGGCTAGATGTTCTTGTACTGAAACTCCCATCTGCTTTATTAGCCAGCATAGATAATGGTGGGAAACACTGGAAGCTCCAGTCCATCACATTTGGAGCTGTGTATGATTCTCACTTGAATGTTAAACTTGAGTGTTGGAAGACAGATGTAATTGATGCCAGGCTGCAGCACTAGTACTGGTTGCTTTGACCATTGACAGCCATTCTCTGAGCTATTCCTCTAGAGGCTGGGCAAGGTGGAAAGAGGAGGCCCCTTTCTGTGGACCATTAAGGCCCTGCCTGTGACCAGTCACTTTCTCCCAGATCCATTCCCTCTCTAACAACAGCTGACAATAGTCCCCAGCTCCTGTTAGGAATGGAGGAAACACCACAGCAGGACAGCAGGCTGGAGAGGGCAGGCAGGTTGCCTGGAAGGTTGGCCAGCAAGCCAGCTAGCCACCAGCTCTGCAAGCTCTTCTCAAGGTGGGCCAGAGACGATGGGGGAAAGGGGAGCCCTCTCAGTTCATCTAGCCTTGCTCACTCAGCCATGGTCAGTTGGTCAGTCGGGGATGAGGTGTGTGCTGTCCAGGTTCAGTTCCTCCTTCCCACTGGGCTACTGTGTGGGTTGGAAGGAGGAAGTCCTGGCAGTAGTCACTGGCATGTTGACTGGCTTCTGACTACTCCCCTCTTCTCAGAAACCACTGGAGCACTCTGTGAACCAACCAGTCCAGTCCAAGGAGGTGATTGCCCAATTTGATGGCTCAGACTGGATACCCTGAAGCCAATATCTTTCCACAAAACCACTCTGTCTGCTTCAAGAGAGCCCAGCTCCTGCTGCCTCGGTCATCCAGTGTCGTGGATCTGGCTGCCCGCTTGCCCAGAAAGGCTGCTGGTTCTTCCTGCCCATTTGCCAGGTAATGCTGGGGGGTGAGAAAGGCTTGTGTGGCTGACTGTCAGGATTGAGTCTGTGGGGAAGGGGGCTAGTTAGCAGCTGAGGAGCAGGATACAGTCTGGGGGGTTGTGTGTGGAGAGCCCGACCCCCAGCCCATCTCCCACTCCCCGGGTCCAGGAGTCCTTTGCAGCCCACACCTGCCTTCTGGAGCAGCCCATGCACATTTCCTTCCTTCACTCAATAGGGAACACACCTTAAGTTGAAAGGATAAGGGCCGCCTTGGTGGCTGCTCCAGAACTCTGAAACTTCCTTTCTATGAAGGTTGGGTCGGCTCCTTCCTTGTCATCCTTTGGTCGACAGGTGAAGACCTTTTTGTTCCAGCAGACTTTTAGAAATTGACTACTTTTGACAGCAAAAGGGATTTTCCTAGAGGGCTGTTATTATCTTTGATTTTAAATGATTTTAATTTTAAGGATAATTTAAAACTGTTTTCAACATAACTTTTTGCATGTTTTTACCAACATGTGTTTTTAATTTGCATTTCTTTTTATCTTGTAAGCTACCTTGGGTCCCAGTTTTCAAAAAAAGCGGGATACAAATGAAACAATAGGTAGAGCTTTCTTTAATGGGTGATTGGCAGGAAACATTACCTGGGCACAGAATCCTGGGGACACCTGGAGTTGGGGGGAGGAAGACCAGTGGCCACCCTCCCTCGCTCTCTTGGCACATGCAAGGCAAGGAACGCACTTGGAAAAGCTACTTTTTTTGGACTAAGACACCTTGAACCTCTGTAGTTGGCATGGCTAGTGGCCCCAAAAGAGATAATGTTTCTGAAGCCCTGGCCATCTGCTTGTTGGCGCCGCTAGCGTGGATGCCTGCCGTGGCCGAATGAAACCTCTCTCTGGCTGAGGCCCTTCTCAGCTGGGACACCCAACCATCTGTGACCCTGAGCAAGGGCCCATAAAGCAATCCAGCAACAATAATCCATGCTGCCTGTCATGCTTCCTGGATGAGGACCTTGCCTTGGGGAAAGGCTTCGGGGAATGCCTGCTGACTCAGCCGGGTGGGGCTAGCTGTGCCCTCCAGCGCACCCAACCAAAGATTGTGCCAGGGCTGTGGAAATGACTGGTTTTGCCCCAGAAAGCAGGGGCATCTCACGCTAAGTAGGCTGAATGCATCAGCAACGTCTCACTCAACTGCCCTACCTATGGAGGTTCTGACTGTCTGGGAGATTTGGGGGCATACATGGATGGTTTCTCCCCATGTTCATTTTTTTCCTCTCCTGCTGCCCCTGTGCATTCCCAGACTCACTGCTTCCCATTCTAGCTGATGTGGGAACCAGCAGAGTGTTATCTCAATTTGCCAGTGACCGGCACCATATTTGTGCCCATTGGCTACAACCTGCTGGGAATCATGCCAGGGTCTGGCTGCCAATATCAGATGGACTGGCTCCAGGCCACAGACCACCAGTGGAGTAAGTCTGGCTTGGATGGCTCCTATTTGCAAGGGGCAGGTGTTCCACACCAAGAAGAAGGAAAAAGCAATTAAGCTTTAAAAACATTAATTGTATCCCAGACATGTATAGACATACCAAATTTTTATACATATAAAATTTTAAAAGTGGTTCAGATAAAATTGCCAGCCTCACCACAACTCCATGATCATTAAAAGATGCTGCAAAATCCAAGGAGCCATTCAGGGAGGTGCTGCTGCAGACTCTTGTCAGCTTTGCCCTATTTGGGGAGGAGGGAAAGGGATCCAGGAGCTCCCAGCTCCAACCCAGGCAGGCTGGCAGCTTCTTTTTCGTCCCCAGCTTTTCCATCACTACAAAGGGTCAGAGGAAGGGGAGGCTAGTGGTTTTCCTGCTGAGACCTTTGCCCATTGTTGTGGTGGTGTGTTTCTTGCCTTTCTCCCATCACCATCTGGAAGGAGAATCTCTCTTATCTACTGGGCAGAAGACACCCAGGGCCAACTTCTTGCCCACCTGCCTTCTTCCTCCTTGTTATCTTGGAGTGCTGCTCTTCCTCCCAGAAGTCTTCCCAGTCGTGGCTGTTCCCCTTTCCTTCTAGACGCTTCTCTCCCTCCACCTGCGGTGAGCATGGTGCTTCTTTCTCTCAGAAGGGCCCTTCTAGCAGACTGCCTAGGGCCGAGTCAGCCTTCTCCGGAAATCCAGGGCCTGGTTGGCCTCTCTCCGGACCACCCGCCCCTTTTCTCAGCTTAACTCCTGGCCTTCCAGAGGCAGAGGCCTTGCAAAGGAGCAGCCAGGGTGCACCCCTGGCCTTGCTGTCCTGGCAGATTAGATCCTTTTGGGGAAGGATGCAGCAGCATCTTAGAATCACAGAACCTTAGAGTTGGAAGGGGTCTCATGGGCCATAGAGTACAATTTCCAGCCCCTCACCCCCCATCACTCAAATGCAGGACCTCCAGCTAAAGCATCCCCAGAAGCAGGGAGCCATCCAGCTTCTTTTGGGAGATGTCCAGGAAAGGAGACTCTACCATCTTTCTAAGAAATTGGTTCTGTTGCTGCATCTTTCAAACGGTCAAGCATTTCCTTCTGATGTTTAGTCAAAATCTACCCTCCTGTCACTTCCAACCATTAGCTGTCCTATCTTCTGGGACAGCAGAGAACAAACCTGTCCCTCTTCTCTGGGACAGCCCTTGAGATATTGCAAGAGGGTCATCATGTCCTCCCCTCATGCTGAACATGCCCAACTGCCTCAACTTTTCCTCATAAAGTTTTGTTCTCCATGCCTCCTATCATCCTTATCAGTCTTTTCTAAACCTGCTCTGACTTGTCTATAGCCTTCTTAAAGTGACTCACCCAGACTACAGGAGTCTAGATGAGGGCTGAACAGCTCAGAATATACTGGGGATAGTCCATCCCTCGACATTTGCCTGCTTTGCTGCATCATCACACAGCTATTTATCTTATGATCATCATTCATCCCAGGATCCTTTTCACACATACTGCTACTCAGCCAAGGATCCCTCATGCCGTAAGTATGCATTTGGCTTTTGTGGCCAATATGTAGAATTTTGCATTTGTCTCTGTTGAACTCTAGTCTTGAGTTCTCACCCAGCTTGTAATGGTCTGGTACCTACACATGGCAAGAGGAAATAGGGCTGGATGTCCCCAGCAAACTGTGGATCCCTCACCTCAGGCCCCCAGTGATCTCTCCCAAAGGATTTCTATAAATGTTCAAATGGCAGAGAGACTGGATGGCACCTTCTGGGATGCCACTCATGCGAGGGAATTCTCATTTCTGGAAATCATCCTGCATGTAGGGTTGGAATCACCATTCAACCAGCTCCACGGCTGGATGGAATCGAAAGCCACCAAGAGGAGGCCAGGATGTCCTTGGTGATTTCATTTACATAAATAACATAAAACCAAGCAAATGAGGAAACTTGGTGGCTGAGTCTGTTAACTTAGAAACTGAAACTCAGCTAGAATTCTGACTCAGCTTGAGGTGGGAAATGGGACTGGGAGGGAGGACAGAATCATGCCATCAGAGTTTGGAAGAACTGATGAGTCAATGGGGCTGCCCCCTCCCCCCCATTGCCTGTCATTCACTTGTACAGAGGTTGGCAGGCAGGGAGGAATCTGGACAGAGACCCCCCACCCCTCTAAGAGAGGCAGCACTTCCTCAGCCCTTGTGGTTATGTTCTGCCCATTTCATGATGTGCCCATTAAAGACACACACAGCAGAAAAAGCACATGAAAGCCCCCCTCCCCACATGAGAAGGGGCAGCGCAATGTCTCAAGAGCACAGGTGGGCAGAAGCTTCAGCTGGGCATTGATGGGAAGTTTGTGGTACAATGGGCAGCGTTCCTATGACTCCCAATTGTCAACATTTCCTTGCTAAAAATAGAAGATTTGAGGAAGGTCCAAGGGCATCTCAGTGGACTGGCATAGTGGCTCAGCTACCTCTGATGTCACTGCTGCTTCTGTAGCTCTTCTAGCCTTGCCAAGGGCTTTTTCATATTGTGTTCTCTGTCAGCACATCAGTCCTTTGATGCTGAGTGCTATTATCCCTGTTGATGAGATGGCGGCCCTTCCCAGGTGGTCATCTTTCCTGCCTGCCAGCAGAGACATGTAAAGAAGTGCTTCTGCTTCTCTGCAGTTGCTTGGGATGGGAGAATGGAGTAGAGCATCTCCCTTAGCTTCTGGCTCCACATCCCTGGTGCCCCCTCTCAACATGGAAGGGCCTGAGAAGCCTGGCATGAGCCAGAGCATTTCTAGGGAAAGTGTGAAGTGGGCAAGGAGAGGCATTGGGTGCCTGTTCCTGCCCCAGTGGGTGAACTGGAAGGAGCGATGCCACCACCAAGAGGGCACTGCTCAGTGGCCGTGTTAATAAAATAAAGTAAGATAGAGAGTGGCCGTGAAGATCAGCCAGGGATCTCGCTTTCGGCCTTCTTCCAGGGGCGCTTTCTGCTCCTTCCATGATGCTCATCCTCCCACAAATGTCTTCCAGATGTGATTATTCTCTGGCGTCTGGAGGGGAGGGGGACTCCTTCTGTGATCCTTCTGCATGTGCTGTGCGTGTGGCTGGAGTTGTGGGGCTATGTTTTAAGGCCCAGCAGGAGGCCCAAGCATGTATGCTGGGATGCGTGATGGAATAAGCACAGTGTGAGTGTCCTGGCCAGAGGCGGCATCCATGGCAGCACCAGCATCATCTTCCTGCCTGGTGACCACCTTGGCACATTTACTCTCCCTTGCTGTCAGGCCGTGTGCCATCCTCACAGGTCCGTCCGTCCCTTGCTGGGCCAGCAGACCAAGAGTTAAGCTAGCAAAGGATCAGTGTGGGCCTGGCGACAGACAGACTTCCTTTGGAGCTTTGGAAGGAGCCCGCTTTCCTTGTGACCGATCGGGAGGGAGGGAGGAAAAAAAAGGAAGGAAGGAAGGAAAGAAAGAAAGAAAGAAAGAAAGAAAGAGGGAGGAGGAGGGAGAGCCCTAACGGAGGAGGAAAGAGTCCGAGGCGGAAGGGAGAGACCCGGCCTGGCTGGGAATAAACCAGCCCCCATCACAGCCTGGGAATGGGGCCGGAAAGGTGAGTAGCCACTCTGTCCCTGCCGCCCGCCTGTCCGCCCCAGCCTTCCAGGAAGAGGAGGTGGAGGGCCACTCTTCTTGTGTATGGGGCGGTGTGTCCTCCTCAGTTGGGTTTCAGGCCTCTTCCACTCAAGACAAAGGTTGGTCCCTAATCCAGGGCTTGTTATCTATGCCCTCCACCCATTGTGACCCTTAAATAAGCTTTGCCCCCACAATACATTTTAATCTAAGATACTTCTTAGATGTCCCGATGGGGCATCTCAGTACTTTATTAGCGCAGCGATGCAACATAAGTGTTTGGGGGAATGCCCTTCCTTGAATAATGCGCGCCTGATGTTGGATTGCAACTCCTAGCATTCCTCATAATTGGCTGTGCCTGGCTAGAAGGGCTGATGGTTAGCTTTCCAGTAACATGTGGTGCTGCCAGGTCATACAGGAATAAGAAACTGAAGTTGCCCCCAAAACTAGACCCCCTGGTTCCCCATGTGACAGGCCATGTCCAGCCTCGTGTCTCGTTCTTATGCCAGTCACTCTTAAGCAAGCACCTCTGCTAGCAGTTATATTCTTCCCGTGCCAAGATGTGTTTGTGTAGGAACTAGTGTAGGTGTTTTCTATCCCAAAAGAAGCTTTGAAGCTCCTCAGGACAGAATGCAGTTCTCATGACCTGCACGACCTTTGCTTGAGGGGAGCTGCCAGTAGCTTTGCTTTTTTGGTGCAAGTGGGATGCCCCTTCCCACCCCCGAGAAGTGTGAGCCCCTGCCAAAATAGCCATGATAAGGGGATGGTGATGGGTTATCAGGTGTGAAGCTTCAGCCTGAAATGGTTCTGGTGAATCTTGGGGGGAGGGATTTATCTTTTAAAGCATGAGATGAGAGCATTTCCTTGAGCGTGGGGGAATAACACTTTTTTTGGACTGCAGCTCCAAGAGCGCCTCAAGCAAGTATGCCCAGTGAGTAGTGCTGGCCAGCGGGCCCTGTGGCCTGAAAGTCCAGAAAAGCAGCTTCTCCTAGTACTGGTAGTTCCCATTACATAAAATGCCCCTTTGGACTAGCTCCAATGCATTTTCCAAGAGCATTGTTTAAAATTAACACGTCTGTAATTCAGTTACATCGAATGAGAACGGACACTTTGCTAGTCTCTGGCAATGATGTTCACACAAGGGAGAATGAAGAGGAAGGAGGATCTCAAAGGCAGCTGTGAAGGAGGCCAAAGTCATCTGTGGGCTTTTGCAGGGACCTTGGAGAGGACAGAGTCCTTTCTTCTGCCCAAACTGGAGGGCAGGTGAGAAACGGGGGGCTTTTCATGGAGCAACCTCTGTCAAACTGCAGAATGTCCTGGAGCAAGTCAGGCCTGAGGACACAAGAACTGGATGGGTGTTAGCCGGAAACCAGATGAGAGTTTTTGGTTTTCTCCATTTCGCTGCTCAGGAGGGTGGGGAGCAGCGGGAGCAGGTCAGTTTTCACAGAGGAGGGCTGGAGGGGCAGAGACAAATGTGAGAGGAGAGCAATAGTTTGGGCATCACCCTTTCTGGGGGAAAAAAGTTTTCCTAAGTACAGTAATGACATAAATAATTCCCAGTAAACGCATTTTAATTTTAAAGCATTTTGTGAAGTTTCCAAAAAGTAAGTGTTTCTAACTATTACAATTTCTGCATGCAATATAGGTGTGTAAACCAAATAAGAGTGACTAACTAAGAAGGATACACATATTTTGCAAGCCACCCAGCTAGAAGAGTTTGAACTGTTATTTAGTCATGATTTCTCTGCAAACTTGTAGAGATATTGTCCCATTGATATTCCTTCAAATACATTACCTACAAAAGCCAAGAGGACGATATTTGCCGTTCTCTGATGGCGCATGGGGTGCCTGTTTGGTGTCAGCATTTTCCTATGAAGCCATGAGGGCACCAAAAGTGAGTTCTGCAGCATAGAAAGTGTACATGCATGGAAGGCTTCCCTGGACTTGTGCCATGCTTTAGTAAATTTGTGAAGTGTTCATGCTGGGGGGGGGGTGTCTCCACAATTCTACCCTACCCTTTTCTTTGGATGCCTTAACTGCATTTCTAAAATGCTCAACTACCTCCAGCCCTGCCACAGTTTCCCACTGCTGATGCAGAAAGGACCCCATTGAGAAAAGCAACACTGGAAGCAGACCTAGGGTAGAAAGTTGGTGTTGCCATCTGGTTATCTGTTTGGGAGTGTGTGTGCGTGTGAGAGAGAGAGAGAGAGAGGAAGGACTCCTGACACTAAAACCAAACCAAAGATCCCATCCCACTGTCTGATTCTGTGATCTCTGCCAGTTAGACCTGGGGAGAAAATTCCTTCCTTGAGCACCCTGACTCCAGTGGTCAGTTGTCCCCTGACCTGGGCAAGACAAAACTAGGCTCAGGCCAAGTCCAATCCCATCCCTCTAGCCACCCACTAGTCAGCTACTGCCTTGACCCTGCATGGCTGAGCTGGTCTGGGGTACAAGGAATCCCAGAATCCCAGCATGGAGAAGGTAATGACAACCCTTCCTGACTCTGGAACTGACCCCTCTTTTACCCAGCGGTGGTCTTGGCTGAGAATAGAAACCCAAATCCTCTGCTGCCCTGTTCTTCTGGGCCCTTTCCTGTCACCCCAATCCCAGTCACAGGCTTGAAATCTGGCACCCTTCTCCCAATACTTAATAGGATCTAATCTGCTCTGAAGTGGAAGGAGAGGCAGGAGGGCTGCCCAGGCTTTGGAAACCACTAACTGCTTTTTTCCTTGCAGAGAGGACACCCAGTGCCCCATTTGCAATCATCCAACGGGGCAAGGGAAGGGGAGCAGCAGCAGCAGCCTCCGCTCACCTCTCAGCTGTTTAATAATTGACTAGCCAAGCCAGGCTAATAAATCTCCAGAGCCAGCATATTAAAGGCCAGTGGTTTCTCAGACAGCCTTCTTACCGCAGAACCCCCTCCTCCCTGGCCGGCACCTGCTTCAGCCATGGCCAAAGGCTTTTTCATCAGCAAGACTCTGGGCCTGGTGGGCATCGTCCTGGGATTGGCCGCTGTGGCCACAATCATTGCCCTTTCAGTGGTCTACTCACAGGAGAAGCAGAAGAATGTTTCCGTCTCCAATGCAGCCACCACCGCTAGCCCCACGGCAGCTACTACCAGCCCCACAACGGCAGCTACTACCAGCCCCACAACTGCTGCTACCACCAGCATCCCTGGCACAGTGCCAGGCACAAACACTGCCACCACCATGGCTGAGCCAAATAACCCCTGGAACCAGCTGCGGTTGCCCAAGACCCTGGCGCCCAAGAACTACACAGTCAGCCTGCGGCCCTTCCTGACTCCAGATGACCGGGGCCTCTACGTCTTCCATGGGAACAGCACTGTCCAGTTTGTGTGCCTGGAGCCCACGGACCTAATCCTCATCCACAGTAAAAAGCTCAACTATACCAGCCAGGGGGAATTCCTCGTCTCCTTGAGTGGCGTGGACGGTGCCACGGCACCCCTCATCGCGCAGACGTGGATCCAGGAGGACACTGAGTACCTGGTTGTGCAGCTCAGGGATCCCCTCGAGCAGAACAAGTCTTACGAGCTGCACAGCATCTTTGTGGGGGAACTGGCAGATGACCTGGCCGGCTTCTACCGCAGCGAGTATCAGGAGGATGGCACTACCAAGTAGGTAGACAGGAGGGTGGCCATTGTGGACATGGGTGGGGAAGACCCTGGCTGGAGATATGGTCCAGGAACAAGGTAGAAGATAATGAAAAGCGTTTGGGAAGATTGTTGTGCCCACCTGAGGAGGAGGAGAAGGAGAAGCTGACAGGAGGGGATGAATTATCCTGTCCAGCTGTACCTCCTGAACCCCACCTGGCTCCCTCAGGTGACCCACTTGACTGGCCTCGGGCCACAGAAAAGAAACCAGCTTGTTTCTTGACTGGTCCCCCTCCTCTTTCCTCCAGGGTAGTGGCCACGACACAGATGCAAGCGGCTGATGCCCGGAAGGCCTTCCCCTGCTTTGATGAACCTGCCATGAAGGCCAACTTCTCTGTGGTCCTGATCCACTTGTCTGACCACGTGGCACTGTCCAATATGCCCGTCCAAAGTAAGAGAATGATGGGAAAAGAAGGGTGTATGGGAGAAAGAGGCACCCCTTTGGGGCGGGCAGGGCCCATGACAGAACCCCACTGGCTCCTCCTGACCTTTAACAGCTGCTAGAGCATAAGTGGGGAGTATTTGTCATGTTTAACATATTACTAGAGTTTGTTCCAGTTTCTGCTTTCTGTGATTGGTGTTTTATCGATGAGGAAATGGGGATGAGAGAGGGACTTGGCAGCGATCACCCAATGAGGCTTGTGTGAATCCCTGAGACCTGGGTTCAAGTTGTTGCCCTGTTACCACTCTGGCTGTTTGGATGGCTGAGACTACAATCCTGTACTAAGCCTTCTGTGAGGATGCCCCACTCCACTCAGTCCCTCCTGGAAGTGGTAGTAATTGGGTTATTGGGATCAAAACTGGAACAGGTCTGATCATATTATTGGGGACACTTTTGCTGTACAGATATCCTCTGTGCTAGTTCTCTCTGAACATTGTGGCTTTTGAAGCCACCTCAACCTCAGAGGAAGACAAGGGCACATCCCCTCTGAATTATAAATCTGGCCAGGGAAACTGTGTCCCAGGGCCACCATTGTTTATGAGAAATGATATGAAGGCACCCACAAAGACCCCCTTCTTTGCCGGCCCATCCTCTCCTCCTCTTCTTCCAGCTACTGAGCAGATGACACTGGAGGACGGGAAGTCCTGGAACAGGACCACTTTCCAGCCCACCCTCAAAATGTCCACCTACCTGCTTGCTTTCATTGTCAGCCAGTTTGACTATGTGGATGCCAACCAGAATGGGACACTGGTAAGGGGGAGGGGCCCCATCTCTTCCCTAGAAGCCTCAACATCTCCCCTGCCCTCCTGGGGACCCCCGCCCCTGGCCTGGTCTTTAAAGAAGGCGTCCTCCTTGAGACCTTTCTTCTGGGCCTGGGGGACAAGGAACCCAGCCACCGGCCCGCCTGAGCTATCCCTGCCCTCTTCCAGATCCGGATCTGGGGCCGCCCTAAAGCCATCGTGGAAGGCCAAGGCGGCTATGCCCTCAATGTCACGGGACCCATCCTCAGCTTTTTTGAGAGACACTACAACACACCGTACCCCTTGAGCAAATCAGGTAGGTGAGACGGGGTGCGGAGGAGGGTCTGGCAGTGACCAGCATGGCCAATGGCCAGTGGGGGCTGGAGTCCAACACTGTCTGGAGGACCACAGATGGAGAGCCACTGGATCTCAGCACCCAGATCTTCCTCTCCCTCCCTCTGGGAGCACCTGCAGGCTGCTTACCAACTCAGAGAAAGGGGACGGGTGTTTAAGGTGGGCTTAGGGTGGCTTGAGAGAAGACCTTTTCCTCACAAGAGACTCCTGCAGGTTACAGCAGAAGTTCACTGTCATGGTCCCAATCCCAACCTGCTCTCTTTTTCTTCTGCACACAGACCAGGTTGCCCTCCCAGATTTTAACGCTGGAGCCATGGAGAACTGGGGGCTGGTGACGTACCGCGAGAACTCTCTGCTCTTTGACCAAAACTTTTCCTCCATCGGCAACAAGGAGCGGGTGGTGACAGTCATCGCTCATGAACTCGCCCACCAGGTATACCATGGCTCCTAGAATCCCTCTTGAAATTTGGGCCCACATGAAAGGAGGTACTGCCCAACTGACCCTCTCCAGCCCCACAGGCTTTCCTGAGCAGCTTCTCCCC
Organism: Sceloporus undulatus; assembly: GCF_019175285.1. Lineage (NCBI taxonomy): Eukaryota > Metazoa > Chordata > Lepidosauria > Squamata > Phrynosomatidae > Sceloporus > Sceloporus undulatus. The sequence goes on along the minus strand of NC_056527.1, from coordinate 169,733,426 downwards.
TGGCAGCTTGGTTGGCATTCGCCCAGATTGCTGCTCAAGTGCTCGGTCATAGTTCTGGAGGTGCTCTACACAGGAAATTCAGTTCAGGTTTCTGGAGGCAGAGTTGCACATGAAGTTGCTCCTTTTGCATGAATGTGGCTGCGCCTTTCATACACACTATGCATCACACATGGCTCACTGTTGTCTGGGACCATCTGTCACTTTGGTTCGGTGTGCAACGCTGCCGTTCAACACGGGTTCCACAACACACTCCATGTGCAGAGACAAGCCGTGCAACCCACAAGTGGGCTGTTGGCTGCAGTATCCTCTTTGCTGTTGGTGGCTGACCAGTCTTCCTTCTTCTCCTCTTGGCAGTGGTTTGGGAACCTGGTGACTCTCCGCTGGTGGAATGATCTGTGGCTGAATGAGGGCTTTGCATCCTACGTGGAATATCTTGGGGCCGATGCTGCCGAGCCTCAGTGGAATATTGTGAGTCCTCCTTGTATGGTGTGTGGCCAGAGGGGAGGATGGAAGGGGAACAATGGGGCAGGACTCTTGGCATGCTGTGGGCTGAGCTGTGACACAGAGCCAGAGAGAATCAGCAGCTGAGTGAGAAGGGCAAGGGGAGTGTGGCTGATTGGTAGGGAATTTGGGGTAGTGGTAGTCTTCTATTTGAAAACCCCAGATGGCTTTAAGATGACAACCCCACCTACCCTCCAAGATCCCTGGAAATTAGCTGTCTAGCAGTGCCAGGGCTTCTAATTCCCTTAGGGATCATAGAATCATAGACTTGTTGGAAGAGACCACAAGGGCCATCCAGTCCAGCTGCCATGCAGAAACTCTAAATCATAGCATCCCCAACAGATGGCTACCCAGGCTCTGTTAAAAGACCTTCAGGAAAGTATAACTGTCACACTTCTATGAAAAACCCACATGTTGCGTGGACAACTGCATTGGAGTGGGGAACTGGTCTGGTTCTCATGGGATACCTTCTGGCTGTGGAATGGTCATTCCCATTGTGTCACAGGGAGAGCTCTGAGGGCATGGTGAGCATGGTGGGCACACCTGCCCAAGGAGGGTGCAGTCCCATCATTGGTGGATCAGTGGACCTGGGCCAGTGAGGGCTGAACATTATGACAACCTGTGTGATCATAATGCTTTCTGAGTGACCTCTGGCCGTTTATATCCTCCAGTGCAATATACCCTGTAGGGCTGCTGTTATAGGGCTCAGAATGGGCTGCCTGCTACCAGTGTCCCTCTATGTTCATTGGAGGGTAAAGGGTGGGGGAATACAATTTGGAGAGTGTTTTGGATTCTGTGGAATTAATTTGCAGAAAGACCTGATGGTAACCAACGACATGTACCGCGTGATGGCCATTGATGCCCTGGCCTCTTCCCATCCACTCTCCTTCCGCGAAGAGGAGATCAACACTCCGGCTCAAATCAGTGAAGTCTTTGACGCTATTGCCTACAGCAAGGTGAGCATTTGCCAGGAGGGGTAGGGAAGGACCTGCTCTCTCTTCCCTCCCCCTGCAAACTGGAGCATGGTGGAAACATGATGGACTGATCCTGAACAATGCTGTACCTGCCTCTTGGCCGTGCAAAGATAAGATAAACACAGCAGCCCAATAAAATACAATAAAACAGCAATCTGGAAACAGGAACAGTGAAAACAATAGGGCATATTGTGATGTTAAAAGCCTGTCAAAATGCCTGGACAATTAAAATGTCATAGCTTGTTGCCTAAAAGAATTTTGCTTTGGTGCTGGGTGCATATTGCTGGAGAATTTTTGGGAGTGTTGGGCAGCCAGTTCCAGAGATCCGCAGCCAGAGTTATGGCTGGCATGGTGGCAAGGATGCAGAGATGGTGGTTGCATTCTGGCACAGCTCTGGCACTGCCAAGTCCTACCTTTTCTAGAGGATCCTTTGGGGATTGGGAGAATCCTGGACCTCCCCCTCTTACTCCCTGTCCCCTCACCCTTTTCTTTCTCCCTCATTTCTTCAGGGAGCATCTGTGCTGCGTATGCTGTCCGAATTCCTCACAGAGGAGCGCTTCAAGAGGGGGCTGCAGGTGAGGCCCTGGCCCAGGTGAGGGGCAGTGAGGCAAAAGGAGGGCAAAGAGGGAGGCCAGCGAGGTGCCCAGTTGGGCAGGCAAACCTTTTAGCTGGGCAGAGAACCCAAGCTCTTTTGCCCACCCTAACTGTAAGATCCTTGTGGCAGAAACTGTTCTCTGGGAATGCTGTGTGGATAATGTGGCAGCACCGGAGTGTCTAACACTTGCTGACTACGGCTGCCTTGCCTCTCTGCTGGCCCTCCTGCAGCCCACTGGTCCAGGGCTTGTGCAGGCCCATGATTTGGCCCATGTGCTCACCAGAGGCAATGAGAGCCCAGGTCTGTCCAGAGCCTCATTCCCTCCCAGGAGCTCAGCTCAGCTGCCCCAGGAAAGCTGCCTCACCTCGGCTGTCCTCTCTCCACAGTCATATCTCCATGCCTATGCGTACGGAAACACTGTCTATGACAACCTCTGGGAACACCTGCAGAAGGTAGGAGCTGAAACCCATCTGGGACAATGCCCCTGCCAGCCACTAAAAGCAGGCCCCAACCCCAGCTTCTGGGGGCTAGGCCCCTTGTTTCTCTGCAAGGTGGCAAGAGCGGGGGAAGAGGGCTTGCGTGAGTCTTTCTGCGCCATTGTCGTATCACGCCTGAACTCTGCTGTCTGCTGGGAAGCTGTAGTGCTGCAGTTCCAGGAAGAATTCTAAGTACCTCAATGAGCTACAAGTCCCAGGATCTCACAGGAGAGGGCCAGAACACTTTTGTCCATGTGTGGGCTCATCCTGCTTTCCTGGACATAACTGTCCACAGCTGTCACGTCCCTTTTTTGTGCATTTGGTGTAATTGCAACTTGCAATTGTAATGGTCCAGCTGGGAAGGAAGCTCTCTTTTTGCCTGGTTCTGCAACTTTTCAATGCCTCTTCCTGGTATCGTGCTGCCAGCAGCAGGCTGTCCCCTAGGTGCCACCTGTGCCAGTGCTGTTTGGTTCTTATCACCAGGAGGTCAACCGGGGCAACCACCTCTCCCTCCTGTTCCCCACCAGCACCATTTCCTTCTGCTGCTCGGGAAGGGGCCGATCTGCCCTCTCTTCTCCCCTGGGGTGTGCCCAAGGCTCCAGCTCCTCTTATCTCCCCTCTCTTTCTTCCTGCCTGCATCTGATTGCCCTTCGCTCCTCCAAGGCCACCATTTGCCCTGTCACCAAGGTCTTCTGTTGTTCCCGCAAGCAACTCTTCCTCTTGTTTTGGCAGGCCATTGACCTCATGGGGTGGAGAAGATTTCTCTCTAACTGCCCCCCCCCCACAAGTGCTGGTGTTTTATGAGACCTCCCTTTCCCTCCTTCCATAGGTGGCAGGTGCCAAGTGAGGGGATTGACTGAATGTCCTTTATGCCGGAGCTGGTTCCTTGCAGAGGGTTTTGGAAATGAGAGCGAGGACTTGGCACTCAGCTGGCTTCTCATCCCGATCTCTCTGCCTCTCTTCCCTACAAAGCCCACCTCTTTAGTGCAGCCTCCAATACCCCTCCCCACATTCTGAGTGTCCCTGGCCATCCGTGCCAGTCTCTTCTTCTGCTGCCTTTTGGTTGCAGATGAAACCAAGGTGGCCAGTTCCTTCTGGATGGATAAATCCATGCCTGCTTGAATGTGTGTGTGTGTATGTAGGGTAGGTGGGTGGTTTTTCTTCTTTGACTTTAGGTAGCCCTCAAAGTGCAGGAAATGCTCTTCAAGCCCCAACTCCTCCAGGGGTTTCTCTGGATCTTTTCTTAGTTCCTCTGGCCCCCAGCCCCTTCCCTTTGCCCTCCATGTGTTTAGGTGACCCTGGGTCTCAAACAGACAACTGCTCCATGGCTTGAGAAGCCACGTTTGGTGGGGAGGTGGTGGTTGTGTGAACAGGCTGAGTAGGAACTGGCATGGGCTACAGGTTGCCTTATGTGCCATCTCCAAGAGAGGAGGAGGAGGAGGAGATGGTGGTGTTGGTGATTTCCCATGGCTCCCAACCTAAATTTCCCCGCTGCATTTGGGACAGCTAAGTGTAATCTTTTAATTCTGCTCCCTGACCTCTTGGATCGGCAGTCTTACTCCTGAAATAATGAGGGATTCCAAACATTTCCTCCCTGTCAGGCCAGGGATAAGAGGGTTGGTGCGTTTTTGGTACAGTTTTTATTTGTATGTTGGGCCTTTTTTTAAAAACAAAACATCGTTGGTGCAAAATATGTGGTTTTCCATTCACAAAAAACAAGGTATATGTGCAAAACCCCAAGATGTTGCCCAGAAAGGAGGGTTTTGCGCAAACTACTTTCTTTTCTGCTCCCAGAGTATTGCACAGGGTTTATGCAAAAAAATCAAAGGGTTTTTGCATGCATGGCTTTTTTTTCCACCCAAAAGTTTTGAAATGTGAAAAATCTGACCCCAGTCAACCATGTTCTTGGTGTGTCAGGACACCCTTTCCTGCCCAGACTGGAACCACTGGAAAGAGTCTCCTTGCCCTCTGGGGCTGCTACGCTTAGCCTCTCTTAGCCTCCAGTTAATCCTCCATTGTCTTCCTCCTCCTTCTCCCTCTGTGGCAGGTGGTAGATGAGGATGCATTTGTTCTCCCTGGCACTGTCAAGACCATCATGGACCGCTGGACCTTGCAGATGGGCTTCCCGGTGCTGACCTTGAACACCTTGACTGGGGAGCTCACCCAACAGCACTTCCTGCTGGCCGACACGCCTGTCCAGCGGCCCTCCGATTTCAAGTAAGCAGGAAGGGGGCTGCTGTGGACTGTCTCATGAGCTTGCAGTTCTCTGGATGGGCAACTCTGTCCTTCCTGGCAGGGCTGCTTTTCCCCTTTTTTGGAGGAGGGTGGCAGCTTTTCCTGGGCATAGTCCCCGTTCTCCTCCTGATGCCCTGTTGTTCTTTAGCTACACCTGGATCGTTCCTGTCTCCTGGCTGAACTCTGATGGTGCAGGCGGCATGTACTGGCTCACGGAAACAACAGGTACATGGGCCTCTCTCCCTAACCCACAAAAGCCAAGGGATCCCTACTACAAGGACAATGGCTGTGATGGCCCAGGCCAAGAGGACAGCCTTACTTCTGTGGAGTGCCAGGAAGGGATGAGCCCATCATCCCCTCATCATTCCCTTGCCATCCAGTTGGAGTCTGGTCCTCCCTGGTGGTGTCCTTCCCTGGGCAGCTCAGGTTCCTCTGGCCGGAAACCCTCTGGGTGATCCAAGAGCCATTTGGGAGAGAAAAGAGTCTAACGTGGGCTGTAGCCCTCACTAGTGCACCAAGGGCCCCTCTTTATTTCTCTCTCTCTGTGTCTTACTCGCTTTCTGCAGCAAATGTAGCCGACTTTGCTACAACTGCTGACCCAGGCAAGTGGCTGCTGCTCAACCTCAATGTCACCAGCTATTTCCGGGTGAACTATGACCAGGAAAACTGGAACCGGCTGATGGAGCGGCTGAGTCTCAGCCACCAGGTAGACTGGAGATGGGGGTGGGTGGGACTGTCCGGTTGTTACCATTGGACTGCCACTCCCAGTGCTCCTTTCCCTTAGCTGTATACAACCTTGGGAGTTGTAGTCCAACAATACCAAGAAGTCGAAGGCTTTCATGGCCGGCATCCATAGTTTTTTGTCGGTTTTTCGGGCTATGTGGCCATGTTCTAGAAGAATTTATTCCTGACGTTTTGCCAGCATCTGTGGCTGGCATCTTCAGAGAATCGTTGCCTGGAAAGGAGTGTGTGTGTGTGTGTGTGTGTGTATATACACCCAGCTCCTTTCCAGGAAAGCATTCTCTGAAAATGCCAGCCACAGATGCTGGCGAAACATTAGGAATAAATGTAAATCTTCTAGAACATGGCCACATAGCCTGAAAAACCCACAAAAAACTATATACAGTGCGCCCTTGGCTTACACGGGGGATCCGTTCCAGACCCTCCCCTGCGTAAGTTGAATAGCGTGTAAGCTCAAGTCCCATTTGATTGAATGGGGCTTATGCTTGTGGTGTGGGAGAGTGCACGCGCCATGGGCATACGCACCATTCATCCTCCTGTCGCGTGGCTTCTGTGTAAGCTGGAAGCCGCGTAGGGGGCGCCTGCCTATAGCGTGGGCGCACTGTAATGCCAAGAAGGCCACACAATTCCAGGCCCTGATCCTCAGCTGGGCTGAGGAGACAATAAGAAGCTAGTCAGCTGCAATGGCAAGGATTGGTGGCTGGGCTGGTGCTGGGTTTGCTGTCATACAGGTGAAGAATTAGAAGTGACCCCAAGGGCCACTAATCCAGCCTCCCAGCTCCCAGGGCCCCCTGACCCACAGCTTCTGCTCTTCCTCCCCAGGACATCCCTGTTATCAACCGGGCTCAGCTTATCGACGATGCCTTCAACCTTGCCAGGTAAAAAGCTTGACTTCCTCCTGGCTCTCCCCATCTTCTGGGGTGTGTATGGATCACAGCCAGGATACATAGACCCTCACATGCATGTGCATTCCGCTCCCCCTCCCATGGCCCTCTCCCAAAAGCCCACCTTATTCTTTCTTCTCTTTGGGGTTATGCCAACCCAACCAGTGTCCAAGCGCTCCCTGGTGGGGGACAGAGATGCTGCAGGCTGCTCAGACAAAGTCAAAAGAGGAAAAGTGGTCCAGAGAAGGGATCTGGCTGCAGTGACAGCACTTGCAAGACTCCTTGATTCATTTTAGCAGGAGCCCTTGTGGACCCCAGTCTTCCCCTTAAGATGCACAGAAGCAGCTCTGGGAAAGCCCTCTGGCAACCCACCCTACATCAGCTTTGATGCTTAAATTGCTGCTCGTTTGATACTTCTTGTTTGCCTTCAAGTCGCTTCCGACTTATGGTGACAAGATTGGCAAGATTTGTTCAGAAGGGATTTGCCTTTGCCTTCCTCTGAGGCTAGGAGAATGTGACTTGTGCAAGGTCACTCAGTAGGTTTCTATGGTCGAGCAGAGATTAGAAATCTAGCCCATCTCTCAAACCACTACAGTATGTACCTGGGATTAATGCTCTCTCTCACACACACAAACACACATCCTTGTGCGAAATGCACATAGTGCAGTTTTCCTGAGGACTCATTGAGACTGACATGGTTCTTGTGAAAGAGATTAACAGGGAGACACACTTAAATTCCCATTCAGCCCCTTCCCCGCAAAATAACCCTGATTTTCAAGGACCGGGTGGTAATTCTATCTGAGGTCCAAGGCATGCTGCACATGCTCAGGTGTGCTCTCTCTTCTGCATGGTAGCTCCTCTGATTTTTGTTTATCTGGAAACATAAAGACTCTCTCCTGAACCATGGTGGGGGTGGGTAGGGTGGCCTTCCACATTTGGTTACTGAGCTCTGCCCCGCCCCCCATGTTAACTTTCCAGAGCGAAGCACACTAGCACCATCTTGGCCCTCAATACGACGCGCTACCTGGCCAAAGAGACGGACTACTTGCCCTGGGATGCTGCCCTCAGCAACTTGGGCTACTTCAGGCTCATGTTTGACCGTTCAGAGGTCTATGGGCCCATGAAGGTGAGCATTCCCTGTTCAGGGAGGCAGGCATGATGGCGGGGGGGGGGGGGGCTGCATTATCCAAGGCTGGATTAACAGTGGAGTAATGGGAGTAAATGTTCCAAGGCCCCAGTTTGCTGCTGCTGCATACAAATGCAATGCACAGCAGCCTGTTCTACTGGAAAGCTTTCTCTCTGTCTCCTTCCTTAAGGGCTGGTAGCATTTCCCACCCTTTTTGGCTTCATTTTCCAGCTGCAGAGCAAGAGAAGATACAGGGGGGCTTCAGCATCACTGCCTCTGCAATTTTGGTCTCTGTTTTGCTTGCTGGATGGGGGGGTCTATGGGTGGTAGAGTGATGCCCTGAGCTGCCCACTGTCCAAACCTGGGTGAGTTCTCTGGCCAAAGGAACAGTCTGCCTGCCCTGGGATTCCTTTACTTGTATTCCTTTTTGTCCCATAAGTCACCTGGAGTGCCCACTTATTATTATTGTTATTATTATTATTTATTTCTATAGCGCTGTAAATGTACACTGTAAATGTACAAATGTACCACTTAGGGGTGCATGAGACCAAGCACTGCTATGCCACAGCATGAGTTGAGTCCAGCCATGCTTTCTTTTCCCCTGACAGAAATATGTCCAGAAACAGATCACCCCTCTGTTCAGTTACTTCAAAAACGTCACCTCTAACTGGACCACCATCCCCGATGGCCTCATGGACCAGTAAGTCTTGTGGGAGAGTGGACACAGGTGGGGTCAGGACCTGGCTGGGATGGGTCATAGGGCCCTTTGCTCTGAGCCTTTTCCAGAAGAGGGGTTGGGGGTCGGGGGTCGGGGGTCAGGAGAAAGTGCAACCCACTTGCACTCCCTCCTGGCTCTCCTTCTTTTCTAGTGGGCAGAAGGGACAGCAAGGGCTCTTTATTTCCTCTATTGATTTTTATCTTTTGTCTTTTTAATGGACATGTTTCCAAAAGGTTTTGATTCTGTGGATAATTGTATTAGTAGTAGTAGTAGGTATAGCATTTATTGTTGTTGATAGATACCCTCAAGTCAGCTCTGACTGATGGAAAGACCTATTGGCTTTCTCGGCCAGATACCTTCAAAATAAGCTTTTAGTTCTGTCTTTGCAAGTACCTGTATCTGTACTGTTTTAACTCCTGTAAAGCTTTCTCGAGTCCCAGTTTTTGGGGGCAAGTGGGACAGCACAGAGTGAATAACAAAGAATATCTTGGGTTGTAGTGGACTTGCAGGGAGAAGGGATTTCTAAATGGCCTTCTGGCCTGTTCCGGTTTTCCTTCCTGCTCAGGTACAATGAGATCCTGGCCATCAGCACGGCCTGTTCCTACGGGGTCCCAGAGTGCCAGGCCCTGGCCACAGACCTGTTCAGCACCTGGAAGGCAAACCCTGCTGTGAACCCGTAAGTGCTTGCCTTGGCTAGTCTCTCCTCTTTAAGGGCCCTTGAAGGTGCCAAGGAGAGACGGAGAGGGGCTGCAGCCACTAACTCTTCTGCTCTAGAAAGGCAGCTTCCTTCTTTTGGTTGGTTTTACTTTTGTTTCGGGGGGGGGGGGGGGAGATGTTTTGATTGTCCATTTGTAGCCCTGGAGTGCCCAGGACACCCAGGAGTTGCCTACCCAGAGTTAGAGGATTCAGGTTCAGCATGTCCTGAAAGTAACATGGAGTCCTGTGGTGCCTTCAAGGCTGCACCATGTACATTGCAGATTTCCAAGTGGAAAAGCACAGGTTTGCCCTTCTGACTAGTTGCACAGGTGAGTGTGGCGAGCTAGTCAGGTCTTTGTAGCACTATTCAGTACTGTAAAGTGTTTCCTCCAGAGATCAAGCTAGCTCACTTAAGTCTCCTCTGAATATACCTTGTGGATGCTCAGGAGCCAGGTAAATGGATGTGTGTGGGGGGAAAACAACTGGTGCAGAATAGGCCAGAACAAGGTGGTGCCCTGGAGGGAACAGGTATTGCCATTCAGGACGCGGGAGACATTGTTGAGGCACCGTCCCTGGTCTTTTGGCCAGTTCTCAGATGTTGTCTTCTTCCTCTGGACCTCTACACGCTCCCTTTTGCTGCTGTCCAAGGCCATCCATCATCTCCTAAAGGCTACTTCTTGCTTTCAGGATCCCACCCAACCTTCGTTCCAGCATCTACTGCAGTGCCATCCGAACGGGGGGCGAAGAGGCCTGGGACTTTGCCTGGCAAATGTTCCGGAACGCCACAGTGGTCTCTGAGGCAGACAAGCTCCGTTCTGCATTGGCCTGTAGCCTGGAGCCCTGGATCCTTCAGAGGTGAGTGGCCCACTAGCCATAATCTGGCTCCTCCTCCTTCTTTTGAGCACAGAGGACTCAACTGGGTTGATGGGGCAGGATGGGGGATCATGCATGAGGTTTTGGCATTTCTTGCCTTTTCATTGCACCGGAAGAGCCTGCTGCCTGCTACCCACAGCTAGAGCATCCCTGAAAGAGGTGGCCACCCAACCTCAGTTTAACAGGCTCCAGCAGAAGAGAGGTCACCCTCCCTTGTGCAAATCCCTGCCTCTCCATCCTGTTCTGGGGGGTTCAACTTCCTCTCCTGAATTACTGACTGGAAGAGCTTTAACATCTAAATTATACTGGCTTTTTTGGCTACACCCCATTTGCTTTGCCCACCACAAGAATGCAGCCCCTTGAAAACATTTAGGAAATGAAATTCAGCTCAGGCTCCCCCAACTTCTGTGCTAGGGATGAGTAGGTGCCAACCCTACCAACTAGCTCAGTGCTGTGATTCCCAGACAGGTGAACTCTGCTCCAAGGAGGAAAATGTGGGGCTTGAGAGGACCAAGACCTGGGTTGAAAGGAGGAGGAATGAGGGCATGGCATGGGGGTGCAGCTCGCATGGGGTGGGCAGGCAGAGGATGCCAGTTCACAGATGTACTGCCACACTGCTAACAGATACCTTCAGTACTCGCTGAGTGACATGATCCGCCGGCAAGACGCCACCTCCACCATCAACAGCATCGCTGGCAATGTGGTTGGGCAGAGCCTGGTGTGGGACTTTGTCCGTGCCAACTGGAAGACCCTCTTCAACCAGTGAGTGTGGCAGGGGAGCATGTGGAGCAGGGGTGGGGTAGTGGGATCCAGGGGAGCCTGTGTGCCTGTCTGTCCAGACTGACTCTCTGCTTCCACCCCACCTCCTGCTCACCCCCGCCCTTGGCATCAGGTACGGCGGAGGCTCTTTCTCCTTTGCCGGCCTCATCCAGACTGTGACGCAGAGGTTTGCATCTGAATTTGAACTCCAGCAGGTAAGGACTGGGCTGGAGGCAGGGGGAGATGGCTTGGAGGGGACATCACTCATAAATGGGGAGGATTTCATTTGGTTTATGTCCCTCCCTTCTTCTAAGATTGTCCACAGCATAGATTTACACAGAGTGCAGTTGCAAAACCATTGATTGTAATAACAAAGCTTAAAAGGAATAAACAAACAATCATTAAATTTTAAATAAAGTAAGATTAGGGAGAAGAAGCCTGGGCCCTGTAAGAAGAAGGGCTTTTCTATCAAGGCATGCCCCTGCGAAAGTGAGGGCCACAGTTGCCCCCCATTGTGTGCCCACGTTTAGGTTTCTTCTCACTGCTGCTTTTCTCACCTTCCACTGAGCAATTCCATGCCATCCTTTTCTGCCTCCTCCTGCTGGACCTTCCTCTCACCAGCCAACCCTTCTCAACATCCCTTCTCCTGAACCAAACCAGTCTGGAGAGAGAGGTGCTTCTTCATTTTAGCTTTGGGAGTCTCTGTGCAGTTTTTGCTGCTTGCATCTTGTTCTCCACTTTATTCCCTGCTGTTGTTGCTTCTTCCCCTCTTTTCTTTCTCCTTCCAGACTTGGGATCCTCTCCTTTGACTATTCCTTCGTGAAGACCTGGATGGAGGTCGTCTTGGTCTTCTTGGCTTTCCTCCTCCTCTTCTCTCGCCTTTCCACATTTTCTCTGGGCCCATCCTGCTTTCTTAGGGAGTTTCCATCCCTTGTGTTTATAGTTTCCCCTGGGACAGAAGGGCTCCTTTTCCTCAGACGTCTTGCGCTTGGACACAGTCCGTGCCACAGCCAACCTGGCATAGCTGATGTTTGGCCAGAGGGGTGGAGGACGGGATGGTGGTGGACCGCTTATGGGGAAAGGGCTTTTAACACAGCACTCTATTGCCTGTATTTATCACTCTTTAATGGACATGCTTTTAGATGGGCTTTGACCTTATTGATAGCTGAATTATATTTTAACTTCTTCCATGTAGTTGGGGAGGTGAGGTTTTATCTGCATCTGTTTTAATTTTTGTAAGCTGGGACTGTGAGAAAGCTGGTATATAATTACTAAAATATAATATTATGACGTTGATGTTGGTGTGGATGGTGAGGAGGAGGAGGAGGAGGAGGAGGAAGGGGGGGAAGTGTCATGTTCCAAGTATTGTCAGTTACAGAAATGACGCTCCTTTGACTGTGCGGCATTATCTGACATTGCCGCTCTGATTCTGAGATTATAGAATCCAAATCACTGATTGTCCAGAATTCCAGTCAGGAATGCCTGGTAAATGCTGAAACTGAGATAATAAGGTACTGCTATAGAAAGGATGCAGCAGCATAGTTACTGACCCTACTTGGAATTGCCCATATTTCACCAATTCTGAGATTTTTTGACTGAATCCAAATAATTGGTGGCCCCAAATTTTAATCATTTAAGTCTGAAAGAAAGAGAAGGTGCAGTAGCAGTTTTCATATTGGCTTTAGGACTCTGGGAGACCAGAGCTGAACTCCTTGCTTGACCATAGAGCCCTATTGCATGACTCTGGGCAAAGTCACTCTCTCTCAGCCTCAGAGGAAGGCCATGCCAGGCCTCCTCTGAAGCCGTCTGGCTGAGGAAACCCTTATTAGAGAGGGTCGCCATCAGTCGGCGCTGACCTGAAGGCACATAGCAGGAAACAACAAGAAGTTTGTAGAATGTAAATCCTCCTCCTCTTCCTCATTGTCCTAATAATGATGGTGGGCATGGGTTGTGCTGCCATGCCAACAGGCTCTCCTCTTTTCCCTTCCCTTTTCGGTGGCAGCTGGAGCAGTTCAAGGCGGACAATGCGGATGTGGGCTTTGGCTCGGGAACACGGGCGCTGGAGCAGGCCCTGGAGAAGACCAAGGCCAACATCCAGTGGGTAGCGGAGAATAAGGGGCCGGTGAAGGTGTGGTTTGAGGCGGAGGGCTAGTAGGGAGGGGGCAATCCCTGCAGACCCCTCTCTTTCTTTCTGCCTCTCTGTGAGTGGGGGGCACTCTGTAGCTGGAGGGGTGTCTTGAGACATGCTTTGCAGGGCCCAGCTCACGGAAGGCGCCTCTTTAGCAGCAGCCACCACCTCTGCACCCCAAAGGCTTTGCACTGGCCTCAGGCACCCTCCTCTCTCTTGCTCCCTGCTTCCTGCCTTGCACCTGCCCTCTTCCCTCCCAGGGAGGCTGGCAGCCTCTTGGTTGTGGGGCACAGCTGCTTCCTCACCTGCGCCGGCCCCCTCTCTGCTTCCAGGATGCCATGCGCTGTGGAGGGCCTTTTCTCTGCCCGTTTCGGTGATTGTCTCAGGGGTCCAGGGAAGGGGGATGGATGGACTCTCCCCCACCATTGTGATATTTCCCACCCACCCCAAACCATCCAGAAACTGCCATGTAATTTTGCCCAACTTTGTAAATTAAAGTCTCTCTTGAGTTTTATTTGTTTGGATGCAAAAGTATGGTGGTGAGGGAAGGAGGAGGAGGAAAGAGGGTAGTGTGTGTGCGTGTGCGTGCATTGTTCCCTGCCTTGAACCTACTTGGGGCTGCCCTGCCCTGCCAGCTGCCTTGCCACTTTTGGTACCATCTCCCTGATCTTCCACAGGGCAGCACAAGCGGTTGCCTCAAAGGCAGCATTTCAACCAGAGGCAGGTATCATCCTGTGCCAGGATTGGGAGCAGCAGGTATGCCTGCATGTGGGACTGAACCAGGAAAACGGAGAGGCAGCCTTGGCATGGGTCAAGGGGACACTTTTGTCATTGGGCAGGTGAGGGCTGTGAGGAGTGGGCAGAGTGGGGCTGGGGACCTTCTTGCTGCAGCTGGTGGGAAGGAACTGTTTTCAGAGCTGGAGGCAGCAGCTGTCTCGGTCCAGGCCAAGGCAGTGATGGAAGCAGGAGAATGGATGACAGGGCGCTTGCTGGAGATGGGGCACCTTGGCAGCTTTGTGGGAAGGGTCAAAGGCCAGGGTCTCCCCATCCCCTCAATCCCCTTCACTCAGGCAGCGCTATGGGAAGGCACCCTGGTGGCCTGCAAAGTGTGACTTTTGGCCCCTGCGCCTTAATTGTCATCACCTTTGGCTTGGGAAGTGTGTGAGGCGCCATTCACAGAGCCCTGCAATCAGCTCAGGTTCCTCATGCCCTCCATGGGCTTCAGGCCCCCACCTGCCCCCATTCCCAGGGGCAGCCTTTCCACCCGGACCCTCACACTGAGGACCTTGACCTCGTCAGGGACACCCCACACCTCTCCTAGGGCTTTCTCCCGTGGCTGCACCCCAAAGAGGGCAGAGGCCGGAGATGTAGGTGTGGGGCTGCTCCCCACAGGGAACATGGAGGTCCCAGAGATGTAGCTGGCATGGCTTCTGCCTTTGGGGGCTAAAAGAGGGGCTCAGAGTGGGTTTCAGGGTGGACAAAAGGGCATGGCCAAAATGCCAGCCTCTTTTGGCTTCTCTCTTTTGCTGCCACTGAGTTTTGGGAGAGGGGTTTCAGCCTTTTAGAATGAGAGTGTGTGTACAAAGCAGAACCCACTGGGGTTGCGCAAAATGGGCAGGTGGGCACAATGGAGAAATTGGGCCACAGAAACCCTTAGAGAGGGTTCCTCAAGAAGGAGTCAGCTTGAAGGCACAGAACAAGAAGCAGCTCCTGGCCAGGACATGTGCCTTAAGAGCCCTCATGTTGCAGTGGTTTCAGTCTTGGATTGCGAACCCTCTGCGATAGAGACAAATCCTGCTCAGACATGGAAACCCTGGGTGAACTTGGGCAAATCACGCTCTCTTAGAGGAAGGCAATAGCAATGTTCCTCAGCATAAACCTTGACTGGAAACCCCAATGACAGGATTGTTGTATGCTTGTGTTGATATGAAGGCATGACATCAAGTTCAAGACGCTATGTTTACTGCCTTTAGTTTACTTTGGTCTAAAATCCAGAAGGGACCTATTGCCCCACAGAAGTGTGTCATTGTGGGGTGGGGGCTTGTGGTGGCCATTCTGGGTGTGGGTTGCTGTGGTAAAATGCTTATGGGTCCCTTTCACATGAGAATCCATGAGAGGAAGAAAAAGAAGCTGATGTTCTGGATCTGGACAGCCAAAGGAAGCATCTTTTTGTAAAGAAAAAGGACTGATTCACAAAGGACAGCGCTGCCTGCAAAGGAAATCAGCTGGGAAAGTGTGCAAAGCGTACATGCTTTTATGCCTCGTTGTTGCAGAAAGAACCACATGCAAAAGGCAATGCAACATTCAGGAGACGGAGCATAAGACCATGCTGAGAGAGTTACGCAGTGGTTGCACAGTGTTGGCTTGTGCTAGCCACTGGCACTGTTGTGCAGCCAAATGCATAAACACACACCCCACACACACCTGTGGATAGAATTGTAGAATCATTCTCACAGCTTTCACCTGAATGGATGCTGGCTATTACACAATGGCCAAATATTGCCCAACCATTTCTGCAGGGGATTTGACCCATTCAGAAGACATCCAAGGGATTCTGACCAATGCCAAAATGAAACCAGGCAGGCACTTTGCCTCTGTTAACTCCCAAGTAGCTCCAGAGAGCAGAAGTCTGGGTCTGGGGTCAGTCCAGGAGAGAGAATGTGGGGGTCCCAGTGGCACTGCCAGTGAAATAAGTCTGGGGTGGTGCACCCTGCCTGCTTGGCAGTCTCTGGAACTAGGAGCAGCTTGGCATGGGAGGGTCACCAGTGATGTTTGCAGGGTCCCCAGCTCTGCGTCCACCTCCCTCCAAACCCAGAGATCCCCCCCCCCGAATCACTGGGCAACTCAGGGGAGATGTTTGTGGATGGATTTCCCAGGCTGCTGAGTGTGAAGAGACTCCCTCACTTGTCCAAACAGAAGCCGGAGAGGTGTGACTCTCCCCAGGCAGATTGAATTTCCCTTCCTCTGGGGCTCTGGGCTTATGAGGTCCCCAAGTCCAGGGGAGCGGAGGGGGAGAGGCCCGCACAGCTCTGGCCAGCACTGCCCTCCATGCTCCATGTGTGCCAGGGGCTGTCAGTGCCCTTGGGCCATACGTTGGCTCTGGCTGGGCACCAGCTCACATGCAGCACATGCTTGCCCCAATGTGCAATGCTTGCACACTGCATGCACACGCCTGCCTGGGCCCAATGCCCTGCTGAGCACCCCACTAGTGGCCCAGGTGCCAGCCGCTCTTGACCTCTTCTCCTGGTTTGCATTTCATTTGTTGTTGTTGTAAACCACCTTGAGTTGACCTGGACCCATGGCTGCCCGGTGGATGAGACATCTCCGTACTCCCTGTCCTCCGCCACTGTCCTCATTTCTTGCAGATTCATGCTGATGGCCTCCCTGATGGAGGCCATCCACTTGTGGTCTTCTTCTCTTTCCTTCCACCTTTCCTAGCATGATGGTCTTTTCTAATGAGCTGCATCTTCTCCTGACCAAAGTATGACAGTCTGACTTGAGTCCTCTTGGCTTCCAGGGAGCTCTCAGGCCTCATCTCTTCTATGACCCATTTGTTTGTCTTTCTGACCATCCATGGGACCCTCTGCACTCTTCTCCAGCACCACATCTCTAATGCATTTATTCTCATTATTATTATTATTATTATACTTTACTTATATCCTGCTGTGGATTTGCACAGTGCTGTGCATACGTCCATCTCTTGCATCCATACACAGTAACAGGGAATCCGATGGCTTGTGCGATTCTAGCTTTAGTTCTCTATCTTTGCTCTTGCGGAGCTTTTCGCGTCCTTTGACATTCTTAAGTCTTCTTCTGTTTCCTTGACTGCAGTCCCCATTATCCTGGCCCACGCCTGGTCCTAGGCATGGGAACGCTTTTACTATTCACACATGCCTTTCTTTTGGGAGCTTCTCCTGGTCAGCGTCCCATCATTGCCATGCTTGGTTGCCCTGGCAATGTTTGCACCCAGGGTGTCAGGGGCCTGCTGCCCTGCCTGGGAAAGACCCTCTGCCCCCTCCTCCGGCCTCCCCACCTGTTTCGCACCCGGGGCTCCCAGGGAAGCAGGGGGGCTGGGGACTGCTAGGGAGCCTGTCAGGGTCTCATTTTAGGGGGGGGGGGGCTCCATTGAGAAAGGAGCAGCCATGTTTTCGGACACACATACGCACAGCCTTGGTCAGCCTGGAGATGGCACCAGGCCTAGCAATGGGCAGCTGGGAAGCAGAGCTGGGAAAGTGGGCTTCGTGGGACTACGGCTCCCAGCATCCTGGCTGCTGAAGGGTGATGAGAGTTGCAGTCCCCACAGCAACTGCTGGCCCAGGGCGGGACTTTGTGCCACTAACTACGGCTCAAGAGCAATGACTCCAACCATCCAGGAAAGCCATGAAATGGGCCCAGAGGTGGCCCTGCCGGAGAAGGCCCTTGAGGCCAATGGAGAAGGGAGACAGACGGGGAGCCTCTGCCCTCCTTCAGCCCCAAAGATGCCCAGGTGCCAGGCTGTGGGCATCCCAGTGCAAGGATCCCTGGTGGGGTTTTGTTTGGGTTCGTTCAATGGCCAGCCATCCCTGGAGGGAGGCTTCCAAAGGCTGAAGCTGCTGCCCCAAACTCTCCTGGGGCAAAAAAGGGTGAGAAGGGGAGAGGAGGAGGAGGAGGCTGGCCCTGGAGGGGGGTCTCGGGAGGGGACCCTGCCCTCCTTCCCTGCCCCCCGCTGCCAGGCCAAGGTGCCACTTCTCACCCGGCGCTTCTGGGAGGTGCCACCTTTGGCACCTGGAGCCCGGCATAAAGGCAGGCTCCGGCCGGCTGCCCTCTGTCTCCAGCCATGGCCGGACTCGGCCCCGGACCCTTGGGCCTCGCCGCCGCTTCCTCCTCCTCCTGCTTCTGCTGCTTCTGCTGCTGCTGCTCCGGCCCGACGGCCCCCTCGGTCCTCCCGGCCTGGCCCTCTTCCCCCTCCTCGGCCTCCTCCTCCTCGGCCTCCTCCTCCTCCTCCTCGGGCTTCTCTCCTCCGCCGCCAGCGGGGCCCCTCCGTCGGGGCAGCGCCAGCCACCGGGAGAAGCTGCGGATGCGTCGTCTGGCCCAGGCCCTGCGCGCCCTCCGCCGCTTCCTGCCGCCCTCGCTGGCGCCGCCCGGGCAGAGCCTCACCAAGCTCCAGACCCTGCGCCTGGCCGCCCGCTACATCGCCCACCTCCAGGCCCTGCTGCTCCCACCCGGCGGGGCCCCAGAGACCGCCCCGACCGCCTGGCCCCAGCAGCAGCAGCAGCAGCAGAGCCAGGCCTGGAGCTGGCAGGGCCCCCCGGAGCAGCCTGGCAGCCTGGCGGGCACAGCCTCCCCGGGGGAAGCCTCCGAGCAGGTAGGGGACCTGGGGGCCTCCTCCTCCCCCTCCGCCCGGCCTGCCTCTCCCGCTGCCCCGCTCAGCCCTCTCTTCTCGGCCTCTCTCCCGCAGAGCCTCCCGGCCGAGCTGCTGGCCTTCCTGGAGGAGCTGGAGGCCAGGCTGCTGCTGATGCCCCCGCCCGGAAGAGGAGCAGGAGCAGAAGAGCCCTGAGCCGCCCCTGGCCCCTCCTGGGCAGAGCCATGCCAAGGACCTTTCGCCGTCGCTCCGCCACTCTTCAGCCAAGGGCCCCCAACCAGCAGGAGGCCAGGCTGGCATTGAACCCACCGCTTTATGGCTCCTGACTGAGGGGCTGCAAGGACAGGCATTGGAGCCCCAGATCAGAGCATGCAGAGGCAAGGCTGGAGGAGGCTTGGAAGCAGCTCTTCCACAAGGCAAGCCCTGGAGAAGGACTAAGGGCCCCCGAGGAGAGGGGGGGGGCTTAGAGGGGGGCCATCTTGGCTGCAGAGTATTACTATGATTCTTGGTGTTCTTCTTAGCTCAACTTGAGCCATTGATATGTGTTGGATCTCAACAATTCTCCTGAAAAGCTTGGCTCAGTCTGTCATAATGGTCCCATTTTGTCAACCGTTTCTTTGGTACTGATCAAGGCAGATTTGTACGCCTGGTTCTGCCCACCTCTGAACACATCTGTATGTGCATCTGTGCACATGGACATACATACATACATGCATCTTCTCCTCAGATGCTATGATTTTTGGAGAGTGCGGAGGGTTGAGAACGACTGGAAGTAAGATAGGAAATAAAGGCATAAGCAACATGCATTTTAGTTCTTCATTGGAAATAATATATGAAATAAAGGCATAAGCAACATGCATGTTAGTTCTGGAAAAGGGGCTAAAAAGGGGGCATGTAGATGTTCTGCCCCACATTGGTGCCCAGGGGCAGCCGTGCCAGTTGTGTCGGGCAGAGGGAGCCGGGGAAAAGGGAAGCCGGCCAAAGCCCCTTAGGAGAAGAGAGAGGAAGAGGTGCCCGCATCTCAGCTCTCCTGGGTGGCCTTGGCAGTGGTCTCTCTGGGTGGAAAATGCGGTCTCTGAATGCCCAATGGCCATCGAGTGGGAAATCCGCTGCCGTTCTTGTCCTGATCCCAGATAAGCGCAATGACCAGCCCTGTGTCACAGGGAGCTGCTAGAGGAGGCCAGTGGGGGGGGGGGGTTTGGTTCATTTTCCCCCCCCTGGGCCTTTGGGGGCCCCCTGGGCAGGAGCAGAGGTGGCACCTTCAGGGTTTGAGTCTGTAGACCTCAAGATCGGTAGCTGGGACAAGATAGGGATGTTGCTGGTGTGCTGCCCACCTGGCCACTTAACAGTCTCCTTTCTTGAGCTGGCCTGGTCTCGGGGTCAGTGTGGGAGTCTCCGCAGGTGACAGTAGTCATGTTGGGGGACTTTAACATCCATCCCCCCGGAGCCTGCCCTGTCCTGAGCTGCCCAAGACTTCATGGCCTCCAGGTCAACTGTGAGTCTGTCCCAAGTGGTACCTGGCCCTGCTCATGCTGCTGGGCTCCCTCTGGAGCTAGTGAGGGTGCTCTTGGGGTGGAAGAACCACCTATAGTCCCATTCGTTGTCATTGACAGCTTACGCACAACACGCAAAGCCTTGGGCAGGGTCCACTTGCACCAGCTGGGCGCCAGGGGGCGCCCTTCACCCTCGGTTCATTCCTTCCGGGAGGCCTTCACTGGCTCTGCTTCCCATAAACCTCGCTTCGCCATAGAAACTGCCTTCTGAGCTAAAGAGTGTTATGGAAGTGCTATGGTTCTGGAGTGTGCTTTTGAGGGAGGACAGTTACCTTGCAGAGCCAGCATAGGACTAGGCCTTCCGAGACCAGGGTTCGAATCCCTGCTTGGCCATGGAAACCCACTGGGCGACCTTAGACAGGTCTCACTCTCTCAGCCCCAGAGGAAGGCAAAGGTGGCAAACTTCCTCTGGGCAGACGCTGCCAAGGAAACCCTGGAGTATGTCACATGGAGCTTTGGGGGGATTTTCCGGCTCAGTTCCGACGTGAGTGCGGGTCCAACGATGCGCATTCACGTCGTAACATGAATGTGTTATCAGACGCCATTCCTTTCTATGGGAGCTCCTTGCCAGGCGTTTCAGCAGTGATTCCAAAGGGACCCCTCATTTTGGTAAAACTGGAAAAAAGTGACTTCACAGAATTCGCTTCCAGGCTCCCTTCGATCTCACTTCTCATGGGTCTGGTGTGGAAAAGCACTCCATGTCACCCCCCTTGGCCCCTGCGTCCTGCTCCGTCAACCCCCCTCCTCCTCCTCCATGCCATCTCACCCCCTCTGCCACCCTGCAACCCATCCCATCATTCCCATCATCCCCTGCCTTCTCCTGCATCCCGATCCTGGCCCAGGGACCCCCAGCGAGCTATCCCATCATCCTCTGACTGCTTCTTCACCCCATGAAGGATGACAACTAAGGAGGGGGCAGGGAAGGAGGACAGCATCCAGCACCCCACTGAGCATGTGCAAGGGTGCCGATTCAAATCGTTGAACCCTCCGGTTGGTAATACAATGTGCACTCACTCCCCTTTGCTTGAATCTGCATCACGTGACTTGCTTGGGATAGAACTGACTCCGCTTCCCCCTCACTTCAGAAGGGCAACGGAAAGGCAACCAGGCGTAGTAAAACATCATGTTTTAATGTGAATTCGCATTGCTAGACAGGAGTGACTCTGGATCTGATGTGAAAAAACATCACGCTTTGCATTGCTAGAACAGGAGTGACTGCGGATCTGAGCTGCAACCCGCCATGTGTGATCAGGTCCCCTGTGAGAGGTTTGCCCCAGGGTCGCCATACATCAGAAACAACTCGAAGGCACACAATATATACTTTGATTTGGATTTCCTGCCTGGCAGAATGGGTTTGGACTGGATGGCCCCGTGGTCTCTTCCAACTCTACGGTTCTATGATTCTATGAAATTGATGAGGACTGAAGAGCATGAAAAATATAGTGATGCACACAGACTTATGGCAACTCAAGAGCAAGAACCAATTTTATTTACTTTGGAAACTGTGTTGATATTTAAGCATGCATGCAGGGCGCCAGGCGCCACCTCCTGGCTTAACATCATGCGCTTGGCAAGTAGCATTAGCAACTGCATTTCAGCAACTTATTCTGGGGGTTTCCCCTCCTTCCTATTCCTTTGGGAAGCCAGTCAGCAATGGAGGAGCTCCCCAACTACTTGAACTATCCCTCCTCCACTGAGCAGAGTGGGGAGGCAGCCCAAATACCTGGGCAGGAGGGCTGTTTCATCTTATCCTAGTAGTAGTTGTTACAGCCACCCAGGAGCCAGGGAAAGGGGAGGGGAAACCAAAGGGGGAAACTCTTCTTTTTGGTGTGTGTTGTACGGCCTTGATGTGCACATGTTGCCCTCGTCCAACGTGCGCACAGCCTGTGAATGCTCAGGGGGCGTGAGCCAGCAGGTGTGGCACCAAGGAGCATTGCCAGGGGATCAGGGCAGCCTCCCTCAAGGGCATCTCTCCATCCAGAACAGCAGCCAAAGGGAGCAGAGCCAGGTGTCAGAGGGAAAGGCAGACGGGGGTCCCCTGGCCCTTGGGGTCCCTTGGGGCTGGCAGAGGCCACGGTGCAGCCATGGGCAGAGCAAAAGACAGAAGGGCATCCGTGCACTGACAACGTGTGGCAACGCTGCTCCCAGGAAGAGGTAGGATTTGCACACTTGCACACACACACACAGGAGGGCAGGGTGGGGTGGGTAGGTGTGTTAGGTGTGGGGCCGCTGTCACCAGACAGATGGGTTCTAGAGTCCTTGTCAGCCTCATGGCTGAACGTTAGCAGCTGTCTAGTGCTGCAAAAAGGGCTGCTTTTGTGTTTCATTGGCGCACTTTAACCTGGTACCAGAAGGCTGGGGACAGAGCCAGGGAGCAAACTTTGCCATAAACACCTGTGACAGGGCCTTCCAGATGCACCTGTGGTCCCCTTTCGCCTCTTCTCCCCAGAAAACTGCAATCCTGACACCTGCCCTCCTTTCCCCCTCTTAACGCTCCTCCAAAGGGCATAAGGCCCCAGGGTCCCAGTGGTCTTCCCCAAACCAGTTCAATATCTTATCTGGTGTGCTTGCCTTTGCTTATAGCGCATGGAGGAAGTCACTCAGACGCAGACATCGGTTGTGAAAAATATACAGTAACTTGATTAAATAACATAAAGCAAGAAAGAGTCTTAGGTAGGTGGCTTCTAACTTAGATGTGGTTGCATTAATACAACAGTTGCAGGCTTATCCCTGATGCTTTTGGGTTTCCTTACGCCGATTCCCTCTCCTAGCAGAATCCTCTCTGACTCCCAGCCAGATTCCTGATCTACTCTCAATGAAGCCCCTCTCTCAGCCCCCCATCCCTGCTTTTATGCCTTCCGATTCCCCCATGGCGCCATAGTCAGCCTGAATGCGATGGCACACAGGACGGGCAATGCGTCACGCCTGCACAGCTCTTTCCTTCCTTTGGCTCTGCCCCACACAAACAACCCAGGGACCCACCTTCCAGTTGCACCACAGCCATGGGGACCCCTATGTCCCATGCTTGCCCTGGGATGCTCTGAGAGTAATCTCTTGTTTGGCAGGTTGGGTTTTGGTGCCAGTCTGGGGGAATGCCAGCCTCTCCTGGCTGAGAACTAGGGTGCAAGGGAGGCTCTTCTGAGGGGTTTGGGGGTCTTTGTCCTGCTCCCCTTTCCAACACTGGTCCTCTCTTCCTCCCTCTGTAGCCTCCAAGGAGGAAACCTTCTCCGCCATGACAGCCCAGCATCTGAATGGCAGCCTGGCAGGTGGGCCACTGCCCCCTGGCATCCTCTTTCCCTTTGAGGGAGCCATTGGGGGGTCTGGCAACCACAGCCTGGAGCAGGAAGGGGGCCCAAGGCTGGTGCTGCCCACCTTCTCCCCAGCGGCCTGTGCCCGTGTGGCGGTCACCCTGGTGTTGTGTGTGGTGGCCACAGCCTGCAACGTGGCCGTATTATGGGCCGGCCTGGCCAGGGGCCATGCCAAGCGCTCTCAGGCCCGTGTGCTGCTCCTCCACCTGGCGGGGGCCGACCTTCTGGTGGCGCTGGTGGTCATGCCGCTGGACGCCGCCTGGAACATCACCCTGCAGTGGCGGGCGGGCGACTGGGCCTGCCGCCTCCTCATGTTCCTCAAGCTCCTGGCCATGTACGCCTCGGCCTTCCTCACGGCCATCATCGGCTTGGACCGGCAAGCTGCCATCCTGCGCCCACTGGCCATCGCTGAGGGCTGGCGAAGGAACCGGGTCTTGCTGCAGGCGGCATGGATGCTGAGTGCGGGGCTCTCCATCCCCCAGGTAGGCATCGGGTGGGAGGCATGGACCCCACAAGCCAGGCTGGCGCTGGGCAAGGAAGGCTCAGGTGGGACCGCCATGGCCAGCCATCTGTACTATTTGAGATTTGGCTTGTAAGGATTCTGTGCCTTGCTCAGTTACACAGAGGTGTGCGTACTAAGACTTCAAGATCCCCTCCTCTGGAGTAGGACACTGGTGTCCCTCGTTAGCAATCAGGCCCTCATTCTCTTACTCTAATTGGGGGATGCAGGATTTGGCCTCTTTCTCCTTGAGCCTCTGTTTGGTGAAAGGCTGCTGCTAATGCTGTTTATGTTTTCTGCTGCTGACTCTAAAGCAAGTCCTTGTCTGAACCTCTGTCTCCCTGATGCTCTTTTTGCAAAGGAATAGACAGGTGAGACCAGAAAGGTTTCTATTGCTGAAGGGAGTAAAGCCAGCAACAGCCTCAACATGTATTCCAGCCAGGATGGTTCCTCACTTGGCTGCCATGGCATGAAGGGCCAGGGTGACCTGGGGCAACCAGCTTCCCTTGAGGGGTCGCTTGGCACAACAAGGGGCAGCTGGTGGGCATCCTGGCTGTTCTTGCTGATGCTCAAGAAACCTTCCATGGTGCTGGGCCCCATCTTCTGCAACATGGATTCAGTACCTTGGAGAGATGCTCTAGAGCCAGCATGACCCCCATCGTAGATGCGCCTCCTGTGTCCTGGAGCCCTGGCAGCCTTGGGGTTGGCAGCTTCGGGGTCCCTGGCTCCGAGGTTCCCTCTGACGGTCTCCGCTTGCCCCGCAGCTCTTCCTCTTCCGCACGGTCACCATCGCCTCCCCGCAGAACTTCACGCAGTGCACCACGCGGGGCTCCTTTGCCCGGCCCTGGCACGAGGCGGCCTACAACCTCTTCACCTTCCTCTGCCTCTTCCTGCTCCCGCTGGCGGTCATGCTCGCCTGCTACGCGCGCATCCTGATGGAGATCTCGCGCCGCCTCCGGTCCTGCAGTGGCAATGGCGCCGGCGGCGGTGAGTCCCTGTGGGCATGGGGAGAGGGACCCTTGGGCATGGGGCACGTGCTTGGCCCCTTAAGTAATCCATGGAGTACCTCTGAGCCATAATAGGCATTAATTATAGCTGAGTATTGAAGGAGGAGGAGGAGGAGCAGAGGTCTGGGCCTGCCTTGTGCGCTTCCCTGAGTCAGGTCTTCCATCTGCTCCAACGGAGCAGCCCTTCTGTTGTTCCCAGGAGCAGGAGAGCCACTTCCCTCCTTTTGCCTTACTAGGAAGGGGAGACATGTGCTGCTGAGGAAGCCAGGCCTTGCTGCAATGATGAAAATTGCCTCAGAGAGAGAAGTGAAAAGTTTCCCTGCTCAGACTGAGGCCAAACTAGTCTGAATAAATAAGGCCTACTCTTAAGGCAGACTTTTAATGGGTTTCTTGGCAAGATATGTCCAGAGAAGGCTAAGATGTCGGCTAGCGGCCAATATTTTCCTGGTTTGACTTAAATTTGAAGCCAGGTGTTTTTCTTGCCTTGCCTTTTGTCACCACTTCAGCTTTCTTTCTGCCCCAATTCCCTCTTTTATCCTTTATATAATTGCTTATATTTCATTTGTGGGCTTGAACTTGGCTTTGTTTATTTCCTGTGGAGAACCTAAAAATCCTGAGGTAAAAGTTGCCTGAAACACTATCTAAAATGTATAAATACATGCGCTGTGAAAGCTAGGCCTTGCTATAGTGATAAAAATGGCCTCAGGCCCAGGAGGTGAAAGCCTTCCCTCAGACTGAGACTAACATACACCAGAAGCTCTCAGCTGGGTAGATTAATCCCTTTACCTCAGCATTTAAGGTGCTGGATAGTGGCCAATACTTCCCCAATTTGACTTAAATTGGAAGTCAGGTTTTGCTAACTCTGCCTCTGCCTCCCTTCCTTATTATTCTTCACTTGTTTTGACTTTTTATTCTTTAAATCAGCAATAGCAAGTACATTGGATTTGTTTATTTCTGTCACATTGCTGTGGAGAACTTAAAAATCCTGAGGTAAACGTTGTCTGAAATAGGATATAAAATGCATAAAGAAGTGTGTTGTGAAAGGTAGGCCTTGCCTAGGGTTGCCATAATTGTCCACTAATAATAATAATAATTACTTTGTTTTACAGTATTTATATACCGCTATTCCAAAGATCATAGCGGTGAACAGCAAGTAAGCTAATTTGCCCCCAACAGTCTGGGTACTCATTTTAGCTCCCTCCTCAGAAGGATGCAAGCCTGAGTCGAGCTTGGGCCCTTTTGCTGGTCTTGAACTCGCAACCTTGTGGTTTAGAGTGAATGGCTGCAGGACAGGCATTGAACCGCTGCGCCACCAGGGCACTAAACCCCGGGACAAACTCCTCCATTTTCCTTACATGTCCTACATTTTGTCCCGGGTTTTAGTGGACAATTATGGAAACCCTAGCCTTGCTACAAGGACAAAAATGGCTTCAGAGAGGTTTAAAGTTTTCCTCAGACTGAGGCTAAGTTACTCATATGCCAGAAGCTCTTATTAGCTGGACAGATGAATCCCTTTACCTCAGCATTTAAGATGCCGGATAGTGGCCAATATTTTCCTGATTTAACCTAAATTGGAAGTCAGGTTTCCTTGACTCTGCCTCCCTTCTTTTTAATTCATTTGTCTTGCCTTTTACCACCACCACTTTGGGTTTCTTTCCCATGTTTATATCATTATTTATACTTCATTTGTGGGCTTGAACCTTGGATTTGTTTGTTTCTGTCACATTGTTGTGGAGAACCTAAAAGTCCTGAGGTAAAAGTTGCTTGAAACGTAATATAAAATGTATAATGTGAAAGCTAGGCCTTGCTGCAGTTATAACAATCGCCTCAGAGAGGTGAAACATTTCCCTCAGGCTGAGGCTAAGTTACTTTGTAGAAACGAGGCCTACTCTTCACAGGGAAGCCATCACATTTTTACAGAACAAACTGTTGCCAAAGAAACTCAGGGCAACCTTCCACATCCCAGCACTCCTCAATGTGGTGGACTACAACCCCCACCATCCCCATCCATCATGGCCAGTTATCATAGCGGTGGGAATCATTATCTGCCATATTGGACTATGAGTTTCAGGGGGGGCTGTTTTATTAGTGCAGAGTCAAACTCTGTCAGTATTTATATGGCTGAGGGGGATTAAAACGGGACACCTTTTCATTGGCCAGTTTACCAGTATTCTGCTGGTTCTTATTGGTTCATAGCCATAGGCCAATGAAACGGCTGGGTTTTGAGGGCTTGTAGCTGATTGGCCGAAGGGTCTGGGCTGGGACTGTATAAAAGGGAGCCCTCCTCAACCAAGTGCTGCTAGAGGTCAGAGGAGCTGAAATGACAGAGGCAGAAGATGGGAAGAGCTCAGCCAGAGAAGGCCTTGGGTAGCAGCTGGGAAAAACCTGAGGTGGCTGAAGGCTGAGGAGGCAGAAGGAAAGGCAAGATCATTGTAGGCGTTAAGGTTGAGAGGTCTGCAGCTGCAAAAAGAGATGGAGCCAGTGTGTCTTCCTTGAGTCTTGTCAGTGGTGGGATTCAAATATTGGGTGATGTCTTGTTTGGGGGGATAGAGGTCATTTGGGAGCTAATGCCTGGGGGGGGGGCAAATAACAAGCCTCCAGCCCAGTCTCCTGTGTCTTCCTTGGGTCTTGTGGCTTTTATGGGATCAAGCATCAGGTGGTGCATTATTTAAGGCATGATCATAACATTACCAGCTTCATGCCTGGGTCACTACACCATGAGGACACTTGTGGCACCGTGGTCTTTGCCTGGGTTTCAGTCTCTTGCCAAGGCCTGGAGACTGAGGGGGTGATTTTGGGCAAGTGCCCCTCAAAGTCAAGGTGAGATGCTCTAAGCCTATTCCATAAACCAGGGTTGATGTGAAAGCGCATAATAACACCATTAACATATGTCAAGGTTCTTAGGCTTAAAGAGGCATCCCAGGCCTAACATCCACTCGGTACTGAAAGTGTGCTAAAGCAATGGGGTAAGGCTCAAAATGGCGGCCTGGGGACCAGGGCTGGGCCTTGAGGCCTCCCTTCTTGTTTCTCGGGCAGTTTCCAAAGGCACAAATATGGCCCTGGTGCTTGGCACCCTAGTACTGTATATAGCATGAGGTCAAGTGTTAGGTATATTACTTAAGGGCTAACGGTCACACGCTACCAGCTTCATGCCTGGGTCACTACACAGCTGGCGCCACTTTTAGAAAGTGTGGCACAATGGTCTTTGTGTCTGGCTTTGGAAGTCTGGGTTCAGTCTCTTACCCAGGAATCTGAGAGGGTTCTCTTGGGCAAGTTGCCCTCAAGGGAAGGAAGGCAATGGTAAACCTCTGAATAAAACATGCCAAGGCTATTCCATGAACCCGTGTTCGTATGAAAGCGCATAACAACAATGCTGGCATACATTGCAAGGTTCTTAGGTTTCAAGAGGTATTCCTAGCACACACTCAATGTTGAAGGTGCACCAAAGCAACAGAGGCTACTTAAAATGGGGACCAGGCCATAAGCCTTTCAAGCATTCACTCCATTCTCATGCACCAATATGGAAAGATCATAGGAAAAGTGCGCATTTATTAAGCACTGTTTAAGCCTCACAGAGGACTAATGGGCGACAGAGTTGAGTGGGCTTCCTTCTGGGAGCCACTCTGGGAAAAGGAGTCCTACAAAATGGCCGCTTTGAGGCCCTAGAGAAATCGGCCGGAGGCGCATTCTCCATTCGACGTTCCCTTCTTCTTCTTCTTCTCCTCAAGGAGCGGATCTACTAAGAAGGCCAGGCCCTGGATGCTGCATCAGTCACACAAAAGCCACCTGACAGTCCATCATCCACTGCCCTGAAACGGCGATAGGCAGCCAGGCCCCATCCCTGTCCATTGAGCTTGGTACTGAGTGACCACACTGACCGCCGGCAGCGGCAGCGCCTCCCTGGGGTCAGTCTGGGCTTGAAAGTGGGGCCTCTCTGCAGAGGCCAATCTTGGGGAGAGGGAACCCAAAAGGGCTGGTTCCTGAAAGGCAGATCCGCCTGCCCTCAGCCCACTGCAAGAAATACGGCCAAGGAACCCCTGCAATAGGGCCGCCATAAGCCACACAACAACAACAACTGGGTGTCTCTGGTGGAGTCGCACTCTCTCAGGCTCAGAGGATGGCAGTGGAGACCCCCCCCCCCAATAAACCTTGCCAAGGCCCCTGTGGTCTCTGCCCTCCTTCCATTCATTGAGGGGGGGCTGTGGGGGCCATGCTTCTAAGTTCTCTTTCCAAACATCACATTTTCACCAGAGGCTCACTCTTTATATGTCAGTATATTTAGGCTGTGCCTATGGAAGAGACCCTTGTCACAAAGCATGACTGGGGATTCAGTGTGGGGTGAAATGGGAAGAGGAGGAGGAGGTCAGGGGCTTGGGCTGACCCCAGTGGCCCTAGGGACGCTGCTGGGTTGCCGCGTGTGTCATGTGTCCCACACGGACCCCCTCCTCTGCTGAATCCTGCCTCTGTCTCTTTGCAGCCTCTGCCAGGGAGCTGCCCCTCCGCCGGTCGCGCAACCCTATCCCCCGGGCGCGGCTGCGTATGCTGGGCCTGAGCGTGGCCATCGTGGGCTCCTTCGTGGTCTGCTGGACCCCCTACTACCTGCTGGGCTTCTGGTACTGGTTCTGGCCGGAGGCCATGGAGGGGTCCGTCTCCCCCTCGCTGGCCCACCTCCTCTTCGCCTTCGGCCTCCTCAACGCCTGCCTGGACCCCATCACCTACGGCCTCTTTGTCGGGGGCTGCTGTGGGGCTGCAGGGGGGCCCAGGACACAGACCCCCTCCCCGGCCACTGGCTCCTTCCGCTGCTCTGCTGCTTCTCTTCGCCTCAGGCAGGGGCCGGCCCCACAACCGGATGTGGCCCCTGCTCCGGGGACAACCACAACCCCCAGTGCTCCCTGGGCTGGGCACCCCACGGACAGCAGCCACCTCTGAGGCTGCCTGGACCCCAGACTGGCCACTGGCTCTGAGCCTGGGCCACCTTCTCTGCCACCCCATCACCACCTGGCTAGGCCTGCCAGCTCTCTCTGCCACGTGCTGCCCACGCATGTCTCCCCCCCCCCCGGAAATTTAGGCTTTAGGAAACTTGGGGGGGGGGTCAGTGGGGCCATTGTCAGTTGGGTGCCCCTCTTCAGGCACAAGTGTTGTCCTGAGTGGCCGGAGTGACTGGTGCCGCCCAGACATTTGTGTCCTCAGAGTGACTGCTCACCCCCAGGGCTGCCAACTACTCTCTCTTCAGCCTACTAATAAAGCGGAGCTGTGCCTCTGGGCACATGCAGTTTCTTTCTCATGAATGATCTGGAATCATTTTAAGCCTGTCCCCATGGCAGGGCCAAGCCCTATATCTAGGGATGGCAGGGGCATGTGGGCACTTCATGATGGAGTAGGTGGTTCCTCCCAAGCGATGTACATCCATGGACGCAGTGGGAGCTGCTGGCCAGTGTCCATTTGCCCGTTTCTAGCTTTAGTTGGGACTGCCAACCGGTTGTCAGCCTTGAGGGCCTCAATGTCTGGTTGATGTTCAGAGGCTCCTGTCTCAGTGGGGACTTTGCCCTGGCTTTGGGTCTCAACAGGGCCATCCAGTGCTGATGGGCTTTTCCCGAAGCTCCTTTACAGTAAAGCTTGGAATGGATTCACTGCCAAGTCTCTTTCCTGGCCCCCTCTGGCCCCCCTTCGTCTCTCTCAACCCCAGGACCCCCAGCCTTGACAGGGTGCCCAGGTGCTGGCCTTGGTGGGTGATTCCTGGGTTCGGGCAACCCTTGCCAGCTGTCTTAAGCAAGGCCACAGCTGCTGGAAGCCTTGGCAACAATTGGTACGGGCAGCCCATTGAGGCCAGCACTTGTGGGCAGCATGGATAACCCTCGAAATGTTGAAGCCCCCTTTTTCATGCGTTGAAGCCCCATTGTAGGTGCTGCGTGCCATGACTCCCTGAAGCCGCCTTGGAGGAGTCAGGAGGAAGCAGGTGTCCCAAAGGGCTGAGTCAGCCTGACTGAGGAATCCCAGCCGCCTTCTTCCTGCCAGCGGCTGAGCTGTCTGGTCACTTTAATGGGATCCACATTGAGATGATCCTCTGTAATCCACCCTCAGGCAGCAGAGGTTATGCAAACAGGCGCCTCTGCCAGGCAGAGCTCTGCCCTCCAGGTGCCAGGGGCCAGGAGAAGGGGAAAGGATGTGCTTTGCACGGATGAGCAATTCTCGCACCCAGGACAGCTTTTCAGTGCCAGCGCTCTGCCTGGGCCTGGGGCTGATGTGGGAGTGCCGCTCTGGGCTTTTGGGTGCCAAGCCCAAGCTCAGGGCAAGTTCCTCTGAGTGCTTCAGGAGACAGAGGTGGCCTGAAGGGCTGGTCAAATGCTGACCTAGGACTAGCACATATTGGAGGAGAGCACTCTACATACCACAATCTGGAAAGAACCACCTCTGGCCCTCCTCTATGTCCCATTTGGATCTCACTTGCCCTCTTCTGGTGCGCACACCCATCTGTGCTGATTTGATAAAGACAAGCCATGGTCTTCTCTGCATTGCTGTCCATAGGTTGTAAGTGACTTTAAGGTACATCACAACAAACAAACAAACAAATAGCAGAATGAAGGCAAAACCTATTTGGCCAGAGTCCCACTGATGCTTTCCATCATGGAATCGTAGAGTTGGAAGCGATCACAAGGGCTCTATGGGGCCTCTCCTGCCCTGCATAAAGTTGCACATTTTGTCCATGGTTGCAGAAGCAGATTTGCACATATGGTGCCACTGTGTGACTTGAAATGATGGCCTCCACTTGATCTCCTGAGATGGAAATGGGGGAAAGAGGGTGGCCTGCAGAGATTCAAAGGGGGCCCTATCAGGAGGTGGAGCAGTTTCCATTTTCTCCTGGCATGTTGGGAGAAGGAAAGGCCAATTCCCCCTATTTCTGCAAAGCGAAAACCCCATTGTTAAGGGTGCTATGCCAACCTGGGTCTGGGACGGCTGCTTGGGGCCAGTCCAGCTACCTTTGCTGTTGAAGCAATGGCTTCTTCCTCCTCCTCCTCTTGCTGTTTGTTTCCAGGATTGTCCTGAAACTCACCCCAGGTTTTTAAAAAAAATATTTTGCTGCGGCATGAAATTTCCTGACCTTGCTTTGAAACACATGAAATATCCGGACATCTCTGTGCGTGCCGCTCTTTTCACAAGAGGTGGAATTTCCTATTGATGGCTTTAGCATCCAGACTGTTTGCTCAGCAAGGGAGACGGAGGGGGCCGGGGGGAGAGGGGTGCACCCAGCAGTGGCTGCCAGGCCTTTCTGTGGCAGAGCCGCCACCGCTGGCCCCAAAGGTTCTGCCGCCTCAGCAGCATTCTCTGCTGGAAGTAAGCTCCCCTTTCATGGCTAACAAAACAGCCCCCGGCCACTGGCATGCTGGCACACAAAGGGATGAGCCTCATGTTTGGACAGGGAGGGCTGAGAAAGAGCAGGGACGCTGGGATGTGTGTGGGTCTTTGGGGTTGGCATGGAGGAGGGGGCTACATCCAGCCCCACGTCCCTTTTCAGGAATCATAAGGGTGAGTTCCTGCTCTGTCCCCAAAGCACAGCTTCCCACCTGGTCTCAGAATGGTCTGGACATCTCCTGCATTTCATAAGCATGTCCTCTCTCTTGACCAAGAGTGCTACCTCCCTTTCCTTGGGCACCTGAGACTTTTACCTGGCTGCTGCTGCTCTGAAAATAGTTGGACCTTCCAACTGCCTCAGTCCAGCCAAGGCATTTCCCAGAGCCTGGTCACCCAAGGAGAGACCCCCCATTGCCCAGGGGTGACCACACGTCCTCCTTTTCCAGGACACGACCTACATTTCAGCCTTCTCTCCAGGAGGGATTTCAAAATGCCTTCCACGTTGAGAATCGTGAATTTATAGCCAGCCCTCTGTATCCAAGGGTTCTTTATCTGTGGCTTGAAAACGGTCCTCAAAAACATACTTTCCAAAAGGCAAATCTTGATTTGGCCATTTTTTGTATAAGGGACACCATTTTATTATGCAGTTGTAGATAATGGGACTTGAGCATCTGGATTCTGGTATTCACAAGGGTTCCTGCAACCAAACCCCAAAGGAGACCAAGGGCCCAATGTACGTTTCTATGAATGCTTTTAGCTTTTATTTGGTCGTGCCCTACTACATTTTTCTCCAATGGCCTCTGTTTTGCAGTGCTTCGCACTCTTTTAAAATGATCACATCTGGTCACCTTGCATTTCTTATCTGCCTGGTTGCAAAGAGGCAGCCACTTTCTCCTTCCAAAAATGCTCTTTTCAACTGTGGGCTAGGAAATCAGGGTTCCTGCCCTTGTTTTTTGGCTTAAATAAATAAATCAATAAACAAATAACAAGAAGAGGGCAGGAGGAGGTGAGGCCAGTGGGGCATGATGTCTCTCTGTGTGTGTTACATTTTGCCTAAAGGGGCTCAGACGCAATTGCCTCCTGAACTATCAGCATTTGGGGAACTATTCTGCTATTGTTTAGTGGTGAGAGAAGCTCCCTCTGCACATGCCCAGAGGAGCTTTTATTTCTGCATTGTAGGAGTTAGTCTTTATATTGGTTGACCCATGGGCCATCAGAGGAGAAATAAGCCCGGAATATGGATGGGGATGTGCAAAGGACTTGCCAAGAAAAGAAGAAAACACTGTCTATCAACACTACTATGGTCTCATCTGGAGTCTCTTGCACCTCACCCAGTCCATGGCCGATCCAAAATGGTGGCTCAACTCATCCGCTGCATCATCCACACCAGAAAAGGAGAGACAGAGACCGTTAGAAAAATGTGGGTATTGTTCCACTCTTTACATGAAGAGAGAAGAGACTCTCCTCGGGACCTGGGCTGCTTCTCTCAACCTACCAGCTTCCAGATGCAAGGCACTGCAACATCCATCATCCCCAGGCTCCAAAGATACACAGTAGGCAGTGGATGGTTTAGTCCAGCTCATCATGAGGGGTCAAGGAGAGGAGGGAGCCATTGCCTTGCCAAACCATGGTCTCCCAGGAAGGATCTGTACCTGGCACTGGCCTTCCAGGTGGGTCACAGGCAATGCCAACCTCAGTGCTGGAGGCACAGGCTGAGAGTGGCCCAGAAAGCCATGGGGCTCATTGCCCCTTCTACCACTAAGGAGCACCTTAGACTTTGGCTGCATCCACACTGGAGAAATATCCTGGTTTGGCACCACTTTTCAGCATCCTGGCTCAAGGCTATGGAATTCTGTGAGTTGGAACTCCCAGAATTCCATAGCCTTGAGCTAGACAAAGAGTTAAAGCGGTGCCAAACCGGGTTATTTCTCCAGTGTGAATACAGCCTTTGTTTTTTCCTCCCAAACATCTCTGCCACTCCCTCTTGCTATAGAATAATATGGAGTTCCCCTGGATTCTTATGTCACCAAAGCAGCATCATGCGTGCCTCACAGGTTTGGTATTTGCAGAGGTGGGAAATGGGGAGGGGGATGCCCTGAGATTTGGAGAAATACCAAAACAGCCTTTAGAAAGGAAAAATGAAAATGGGGCGGGGGTCTAAAAAGTGAGGCTGTAGGCTAAAGCTACCACATTTAAAGTGCATTATTTCTACAATGTAGATGCACCCCCAGCATGGTCTTCTGGTCTGAGCATTGGACTACAACTCTGGAGAAGGGTTCTCCTCTTGGGCATAGAAACACACTCAGCCCCAGAAAACCCAGTGATGGGTTTGCCTTAGGATCGTCATAGGTCCAAACTGACCTGAAGGCACACAACAGCAACATTATCCATGCGCCTGTGCCATAGAGGGGCCTTCTCAGGCTGTTAAGGAAAATACAACATTTGTTTTTCCTTGGGCCAATACGCAAAATACAAACCTCCGATATAATTTTTGTTAACTTTCTGTAGTGGCTTCATTGCAAATGCACTGATTTCAGGACGGTGCTGGGGCACAAGGCAGAAAGCTTATGGCAGAATTAGCGACGCTAATCAACCCCAGTCTAACACTATAGAAAATGAGAGCTAATCTTTTGTTAAAAACCACACCATTAAGATCATTCTTTCAAGCTCATCCATAAAAACGTGTGCCACTATAAATTGGTTGGTCTTTAGGGTACTGCCAAATGGTAGGGCCTTAAGGGGATGCTAAATTATCTCTTCGTTTTAAAACAAGTATGATTCTTCCAGTTTTGTCAAGGGAAATCCCAGAGGGGAGAAGGCATCGCTGGTCAAAAATTAATCCCAGACACGTTGATTTTTTAAGGAAGACGTGTCTTCGCATGCCCTGTAAGCATAACCAAACAAATCTGCCTCCTTCGTGACAAACTGGAATAAGCGTCCGACCCTAAAGTACAAGGCTTCACGGTTCACATAATGGACTCCTAAGGGACTCCCAAGTCAGGCAGGTCACACACACACACAAACCCTTATCAGTTCTCCGTCCAACGGCTGTGACAGGAAAGCTGGCTGGAAAAGTGATAAGGAGACGTGAGTGGCTTCAGGAATCCACACAAGATACAGAAGAGTAAGCAAGTCATGGAGGAGGAGGAGGAGGAGGAAGGGGACAGAAAGACATTGCCACTTGCACCAGGAAGGACTTTACCATACAAGAAGGCCACGGGTTCAAAGGGAGCACAGGTGGGTCTCCAGGGGACAGGAACGCTTTCTTTTGGCCAAGGGATGGCTTTGCCCGGCAGGGTCATCTGGCCCCAGAGTTGCTGGACTTCTTCATGGCATCTTCTTCCATCTCATAGATGGCCCACCAACCCTCCTCGAGTGTCTCTGGACTGGACCATCTATCCAGGCCTCCTGCCGACTGGAGCGCTGGGTCTCTCTGGGCAGAGCCAGCCCTTGTGCCCTGCAGTGATCTGGAAGCTGCCGGGTGGGGTCAAGGCTCTGCCACGCCCCACAAAACGGGCCACGAACCAGGAGCCGGCTGGAAAGAGCGCCTTCCTCTCCTGGCCTCCTCTGGTGGTGGGGGGCCTTCCAAGCAGCTGCCTGCCCCAGGCCAGATCCAAGGCGGCCACTGCCTTGCAAAGTGACTCAGCCCCACAGCCCTCCAAGGATCAGCAGCATCACCAGACAAAGTGATGCAGAGGGGAAGAAGGGCTTGGCTGGAAGGGGGTCCAGGAGGAGGGTCCCTCCACTGGATTCAGGGGAATTTGCTCTGGGAGTTTCTAGGAAGCTCCCCTCCTCCAAAAGGAGGGAAAGGCTGAGAGCCAGCAAGGTCCAGTGGCCTGAGCATTGGACACTGGAAGACTAGGGCTCAGCCATGGAAACTCCTGGGTTACCTTGGGCAAGGCATACTCTCTGAGCCCCAAAGGAAGGCAAAAGGCAAATCCCCTCTGAACAAATTCTGATACATTGGCCTTGTGGCCGCCAGAAGTCAACAATGACTTGATGATGCACAAGAACAAAAGCAGCAACATTAGCAGCAGCAGCAGCAACAACAACAACAACAACTTGGCAATGCTCTCTCTCTGCGTTCATCCAATAATTAGAAGTCTACCTTTGCCTTGTCTTCTGTTTCAGGCTTCTCAGCTAGTTTCCCTAGTTCTTCCCATGTGAACAGAGCACTTTGGTTCTCTTACACACACAGACTGAGGCTGGAAGAAATCAGCTGCAAAACTGGCTGGCAGATGGTTGGGGCTGATCTTATGGCAGCACTTGCTCTCCTCCTCCTCCTCCTGCCATTGCCACTGCCCCAGGATACCTCTCCCTCAGACCAGGCCTTTCTTGTGCTGCCAGTGCACCAGTGAGCTGGACAGGGCTGGCGAAGGGGCTCTCAGCCCACCTCACATCACTCTCTGAGCAAGTGCCCAGAGAGGGCTGGAGGGCTGGAGAGCTGTCTGGATCTAGCAAGCCAGGGCCCTGGAGTGTCTCCCCATTGCAGCTGGGTAGGAGGACGGGAGAACCCCTCTGGGTCCCTCTTGGGCATCCTCTGGGATTGGGGGTCTAGGGTGCCCTCGCCCTTCCTTCCTTCCTTCCTTCCTTCCTTCCTTCCCTTCCCTTCCTTCCTTCCTTCCTTCCTTCCTTCCTTCCTTCCTTCCTTCCTCTGTTCCCAACCTCACAGCTGCCTCAGCCATTCAAGGCAAGGAATGCACTCTTTGCGGCACTCCTTGCTCTTCTACTAAGCCGTTCTCAATTGGCATTCCTCTACCTGCCCCCCACAGCACCCAGCATCTGCTCCAGTGCGCATTGGCTTAGCAAGCAACGTGGCTCAGTCGAGAGGCACAGGAGGATCCCAGCCCCAGGACATCCTGGCACCATCCCAGCCCGGTTGCAAAAGGTGGCCTGGGTCTTCCTCTCTTCTCCTTTTCCTCTGCCTGAATCCAGGCCAAGCCATGAACATGTTGGAAGAAAGGGCTGCCCCTCAAGACCCCCTGCCCACCCTCTATTCCCCACAATGCCTGTCTTTTACAAAAGGAGGTGAAGGCAGAAGGGTTGCAGCTGGAGGAGGAGGAAGAGGACCCATTGGAGCCCCTGAGGGGATATTTTGGGCAGAAGGCCTTGCCAGGCAGCCCCTCCTGGGGTGAGAGGGGGGTGGGGGGATTGTGTGGGACCCTGCCTTGCTGGGAGGAGGAGACCTCTCTGGGTCCCACAACAAACTCCATAGCCTTGAGCCAGGGCAGTTAAAACGGTGCCAAACTGGGTTATTTCTCTAGTTTGGATGCAGCCATTGAAAGCAGCTGCTCTTAGCCCTGATGCTTAGAAATAAATGTTCTTTTAAAGAAACCGCATGATCTTCTGATGAATCACAGGAGGAGTCTCCATCTGTTTCCGTGCCAGACGTCACCAGTGCTTTTCCACTCAAAAAAGGCACCAACTGAAAAAGCATGGCCCCCTCCCTCCCTCCCCGATGGACGGACGGACGGACGGACGGGTGTTCTCTGTTCTTGGGGGGCTTTTGCACAGTTCCTGCCTTTGCTCCTGAGTCAACACTTTCTGCCTTTTCGGCACCACATCCGCCAACGAAAAAGGGCAGAAGAGAAGATCCCTGTTGTCTTAAAGCCTTTGCATGGAGTTCAAGCATGATCTGCATCTCAGGGATGTTGTCTTTTTTCAGCTGCACAAATTTCCTTCCCCAAATGCCAAACACAGGCCATGCCTGCCTTGCTCCTCACTTTTCTGCCTCCTTGGCACTTTCTCCAGAGAAGTCAATAGCCCTTCCTTACTCCTTGAGTCCCATCACTGGGAAAGAGGCAGGATGAAAATGAATATGGGAAAGATAAGAGTACTAGACCGCAGCCATAACCATTATTATTATTATTATTATTATTATTATTATTATTATACTTTATTTATATAGCGCTGTAGATTTACCCTTGGCTCCTGCCCCAGTGTAAATCCCAGCTGGCTGGCACCTCTTTCACCCATCCAAGAGCCCTTTGCATTTGGTTTGTGCAGTCCAAAATAGGCCTTTTCCCCTATATTTGCCAAGGTTTCCAAAGAAACTGTTGGGATATAGCAACTTTGCATGCTGAGACCTTCTAGTAGTGCATGTCTATGGTAGTTTATTGCTTACTAACAACCCCTCCTCATTTCCTGTTTTACCCCAAAAGAGCACACCTGACCTTTTGTCCCTGAAGAAGGAGAATCGCCATTACTTACTGTCTTCCTTCCCTTTTGTCCGGAGTGATGGATGCATGCTGAGGGAGCATCTTTCCTGAGATGCATGCAAACTACCTTTTCTACCTCCTAATTCTTGCAACATGAAGCTAGACCTGTCTATCTCTTCATACACATGATTTTGTAAGTAAACTTGTTTCTTTTTTCACTTTTAACCAAGTGACTGTGTTTTTATTGGGGACACGTGGCTGGGAGAGGAGTAGAGCTAGTTAGTTTTCCTGCTCACTTTCTATTCCGCTGTGTGAACTCTGCTACTGAGATTAAACAATCTCGCTTGCTTTCCTGAGTTTCTAACAAACCTCAAGAAAGTACTACATATCCCATCAGAAACACTAAGAGTCGAACAGACAGAGCGTTCCCCCCAAGTGCCGTTTTGTGTCCGATTGCACACTTAACCCCCTGCTATCTGTGGGGTGTCCATGCCTGGCCTTTGTGCAAAGGAACTGATGATGAAGTGAAGCCTCTGGCAGTTTCCAAAGAGAAGGAAAACATGGGAGGAGCACTGCGCATGCAGACACGCATTGGGCTGAAGAGGGGCCCACCAAAGCCAGACAGCGTTCCCTCAAGGGAAGGGAAGGGGTGGCTTTTTGCAACCGGCAGCAACCTCCGTCAGGGAAATGGTTGGTGTCCCGTGGCAGCAACACCTGCCCCAAATGAGGCGTGATCCTCTCCATTGCCAGAGGCGGCCTAGTCCATGCAGGTGTTGCAGGCTGTTCCCTGGCACACTCTCACGCATGGGAGGCCCGAGTTGCACGGCCCATTTTCAGCCAACGCCTGGAGTTGCTCGGTCAGGCGCGGGATCAGAGCCTCCTTCTTGTTTTTGTTGTTGAGCCTCCAGTCCCAGTCAGCCCCAGCCCTTTTTACCCTTGCCTTTATTCCCTTCCATGCACAGAGAGAGCAAGCACAAATCCTCCTGGGATTAAGAGGAAATTGCAAATACCTTTGGTTGCCGTGACAGGGCTCTTCTCTCAGTCTGTTTTCCCACTGACTGCTCCCAAGACAAAGGAGAAGCCCTCCAGCGAGGTCCAGGAAGGCCAGCAACCTCACGACAGGATGTGGAACGGCCTTTGCCCCCAAAGTGAAGTGGGCATCAGGGGGCACACGGGAGCACCTTGAGCTGGGAACCTGGGGATGCCAGAACGGCATGGGGCTTCTTTTATCCCCAGGGGACAAGATCGGCCCAGTAAAAGTGCACCACAGGCCTTGTGGCTCAGTGGCTAAGGTGTGAGATGTGCAGCTGAGCACACTGAAAGCGTGTGCCTTGGCTTAAAGTGATACCATGATGCCGACAATTTATAAAGCATTCTACTTTATAACATTTGTCAAACAAACTGACTTGCAAGAGAGTTTGCACCAGAGCTGGGGTGAATCCCCCCTGAACAAATATTTTCATGAAAGAAGGAGGAGAGATCAGCATAATTTTGGTGCACTCTCTTTCTGTGTGAACCCTCCCTTGTTGTTGTTGTTGTTGTTGTTGTTATGTGCCCTCAAATTGACTCCAAGTGATGGTGGCCATATCTTAGGGTTTCCTTGGTAAGATGTACTCAGAGGAGTTTTGCCATTGCCTTCCTCTCAGGCTTAGAGAGCAGGCCTTGCCCAAAGTCACTCTTGGTGGGGATAGTTTCATGGCTGCGTAAAGGGGATTTGAACCCTGGACTCTTCGGACACTAATCCAACAATCAAATCACTGCTCCACACTTTGTCAAAGAGCCAGGAAATGTTGAGAAAGATTCATTCAAAGAGCAACTAGGAAGGAAAATTAGATCTAGCTTGTCAGTGCCCACTTTAAAACAGCTTCAAATTGGGCATAGACTGTGTGCATCTTTGCTGATGTCAAACCAGCAAGCCAGAAATGCAGGCCTGAGATGCTAATGATGGAGGAAGAAATAAAAAGGCACACAGCCCTGAGATGCTAATGACCGACGAAGCCTTGGGTCAAGATGCGCTTCCCTTTGCCGACCGCATCCTCGCCACAGCTTCCCCTGGCTGCAGGCCAAAGCACTATATATAGGCAAGCAGTGAGGCAAGCAGCAAAGGGACCGTGTTTTTCTGGAGAACACTCCCACCTGCAGGAAGGAAAGACCCTTTTCCATCTCCTGCCATCTGCAGAGCTGCTAAAAATAGACACCTGCTCCAATCGCAAAAAAGCAGTGCAGATGCTGGCCTCCAGGTGGGCTGGACTTTTGGGAAGACAGTGCCTTCCCAGATGCCTCTGGACGCTTCTGTGGCAGCCTTTGGAGAAAAAGACAGGTGCAACGTAGAAAATGAAGGTTGAGTGCCAGCCAGGCTGTGGATGTTGCTCCCCGGCCTTCCCTTGGATCTAGGGAGCCCTGGCTTGAGCCCATTGTCCAGGCAGTGGACAGTCAGTGACCTCTAGAGGGCAGCCATGCCCTGTCCAGCAGAACAAGGCCTGGAAAAGGAGACCCCTCTGGGGCAGGAGGAAGAAGACTTCCAAACCCTCTGATTCTGGCTTATCCTGAGGCCCATCTCCTTCAGCTTCCTTAGGAAGGAAGAGCCAGGCTCTGGTGGAGAAACTCCCTCTTTTTTAAAAGAACTGAGATGGTGGCTCCTGCTTAGGTTGGGTTTGCCAGCCCTCTGGGTGCCATCCATGGAGCCATGTCTGTCAGGCTTTTGCATTTCATTTCCATTTATTACAGCAAATAGCCAGCATAATAGCAATAGCAAGGACAATTCTATACACCGCTTATCAGTACCCTTAAGCACTCCTTAAGCAGGGTACAAGGTATAAGCTAGTTGCCCCAAACAAACTGGGGACTCATTTTACTGACCTATGGCAGGATGCCAGGCTGAGTCTTGGGATTGAACTCACTTGGTGGCTGTGAATGGCTGCAGTACAGGCATTTAACCACTGTTCCACCAGATCTGAGAGGCGGCATGATAGCCAAACAAACAAGCTTCATTTATATACCGCTTCATACCGCCTAAGCAGTGTCTAAGCAGTTTACAACTGTAAGCTAATTTGCCCCCAACAATCTGGGTACTCATTTTAGCGACCTCCTTGAAAGGATGCAAGCCTGAGTCAAGTTTGAGCCCTTTTGCTGGTCTTGAACACGCAACCTTGTGGTTTTGAGTGAGTGGCTGCAGTACAGGCATTGAACCACTGCGCCACCAGGGCTCCTTTAGCCATAGTTAAGTACAGTGGGGCCTCCTTATCTGTGGGCTTGCCATCCATGGATTTAAGCATCAGTGGATGGCAGGGACTTGCTGGCCCAAAGATGAAGACAGTCAGATTAGGCTGCATCCCAGCTCAGATACGTCTCTTGCTTATGGGCACTGATCAGCCAAGAAAACACACGCCAGAAGGCTTAGAGAGATGCTGTGATGTTGCATAACTGTGGGACTGTGGAAATCCTTTTCTCCGTCCTCTTATTGTTGAACTGCATGTGCTGTGGTTGCCAATGGCACGAACCAATATAGTTGCTGATTCTGGACAGGGCTGGAGAGGGAGATTCTGGCCATGTCACCTGTTTGGCCACCAGTTCTGCAGGCTCCCAAGAAAGTCCTATTCCTGTAAAGGCGGCGGAGGCGGTGATGGTGAGGTTTGGAGGGCATGGCACAGGAAGGCTTTGTGCGTTCCTTGAATGCGCAGCCTCTCCAGCGTTCCTGTCACAGCGGCTCAGCCTCCCTGTCCAAACCTTGCTGCTCTTGCTGCCCTGCAGGGTAAACATGCCTTTCCAGCCCTGGCCTTTCTGAGTCACGCATCATACAAATGGTTGGGTGACCCAACCTTTTCTTTCCTCTGTGGGTGGGATGGCTGGGCACAATGGTCTCCCTGACAGGACGGGTGGGTGGGTGGGCAGCACTGGTGGTTTCCCTTTGGACCCAGAGAAGCACAGCAGCGAACATCTCAAGATGCAAAAGCAACAAGGCACACATGTCACCTCCAGCAGAAATGGGGCTCTGAGGTGCTCCTGAAGAGCAACAAAGGCTTCACTTTTCAGGCTGGAAACTCTTGGGCTCAAATACTGAGGAAGATGTGGAGATATGAGGCCAGCATAGGACTCTTTGGGAAGGAGGACACAAGCCTAGAGGCAGAGGTTTGGGGCTGGGATGCTTGTGGAGCATGGCAGCACTCAAGACGACACACACTAGCTTTGACCAGTACTTGGCTTTGACAGACAACCCGACCAACCAACCAAACAACCATCTCTCCAGACTCTTTTGGGTTCTGAAAAAGTCCCTGCCCTATCCAGTTTCTGTGGCATAGTCCTCTCCTGGGGCTGGAGTTTAGTGGTGGAGTTCCCTGCTTTCCATCTTTTTATTGAAATGGGAGGTTTACATTGGTGTCGCTATGCCATTTTGCAGTCGGCTGAACAGGTGTGCTAGACTGGGACCAGCAGCGACGGGGTTTTGGTTTTCACTTGAGACAGTCTCCAACCCGGGGCCTTCAGATACTTCTGGGCTGAGCAGGCCATGAGGAGGGGGAAGAGGAGGAGCAGGAAATGGGGGAGGCTGCTGGGGGAGGCTTGGTGGGAGTTGGGCCCTGGAACCCCCTTCTCCCTCTCTGGCTTAAAGACACACCTGTCATAAGCGCCATTGTGGGGCGTTCCTTGCTGGGGCCACTCAAGAGGCGGCTCATGAGATCAACTCTGGCACAGGGCTCCAAATAATTATCGCCAATCTGTCAGGAGCGTTCAAGAGCACTTTCTGGAAAGCACCCCCAGGGAAGGTGCAAATGCCACATCAATATGTCAGGGCTCCGGTGACGAGTTCACAATATTTTCTGCTTGCATTCCACTGTCTGGGCAGATTAGCCAAGTGTCCGCATCCCACAGCCAAGCTCTGGAGCCAGGCCTTGGGAGCCAAGCCCCGGAGAGCAGAGAAGGCATCAGCGGTGATTCATGGCAGAAATGCTCCATGGCTGCCTGGCCACAGGAGGGCAGTGGGGCTGGGAGCTCTGGGTGGGGATTAATGGGGGGCCGGCCAGGGCCGCATTGGAAGGAGAAGGGGCAGATTACTATCCCAGGGGTTGAGAGTGAGACTGCTTCTGGGTGGGAAGAGCCCAGGAAAAGGACGCTCCTGCACCAGATTGCTTTACACTGAGAGCATGGCTAATGTATGCGCCCATCAGAGCTAGGATCAGGGGCATCATTAGGGGAGTGCAGGGAGCGCACCTTAAAGGAGGTGGCACACTGCTCCCCAAACATCTGCCTTTTTCCAAAACAGGTGTGATCTTCACCTGCTTCCCTTTAAAATGCTAAAGAGATAGTAAGAGTGGGGTGAGGCTCAGTGGGAGGAGAAAGGAGAAATTTTAAATCACTTTAAAATAACAAAATTATTTATTTTTAAATTAAAAATTAATTTAAACTTTAAATTAATTTACTTTAAAAGCATCTCATTTTACCAAACGTTCACATTAATCTCATGAAACTATGTACATGCAAATACATCTAGGCTGTGCGTCTGATACTGTAATTTAAAGTCATAATTTTACTTTTGCTATTTTGCTTTTGTCATTGCATCCAGTGATTGATATATATGGGAATTAAGTTTTATGAGCAAGTTTAGTGCAAAAAATCATTACTAAGGATTCTGTCTGGTGTGAGATGGGAGGGGATCAATGGTGGAGGGTGACCCAGGTTGCTCCTGGTAATGCCAACCCTAGTGATGCTGCTGGCCAGGAGGGCCTCTGGAAGTGGGCAGATTTGGCCATCAAACATTAATCCTCTGTCCCTGGCCCCTATGTCTGCTCTCCTAGAAGCACCCCCTGACTCTTGCTTTTCCAGGACAGTCTGCACCACTCTTTCCAAG
The DNA here is from genome assembly GCF_019175285.1 of Sceloporus undulatus. Classification (NCBI taxonomy): domain Eukaryota; kingdom Metazoa; phylum Chordata; class Lepidosauria; order Squamata; family Phrynosomatidae; genus Sceloporus; species Sceloporus undulatus. The sequence continues at coordinate 169,689,662 of NC_056527.1, read as the reverse complement.
CATGCTTCATCCTCCCTCGTAAGTCAAAGTGTAGATCCACAGGCCTCAAGCTGCTGCAGCTTCTCTTCCAACAGAGAAACCTGCTTGCAGTTGCTGCAGGCCTGGCATGGCCGATCCTCCCCTGGAACTCCTGGGTTTCCTGATGCAGGGACTGAGCCTGGCCTCCGGGGAGGAGCGGCCTATTTAAGGTAGAGACCGGCTGGCTGGTTGGGTTGGCTTTTCTGGCTGGATGCCGGAGGAGAGGAGGGCAAACATTTTGAGGTTGGCACCGTGGAAGCAGAGGAGGCATCCGAGAGGAGCCCAGCACAGCCAGCCTCACTGCCTGAATGCAGGATGATCTCTGCAAGGAGGGCATCATCCTTGTTGTCATCATCTCCATCATCCTCATCGTTGCCAGTTCAGACCTTTTGGACCAAGGCATTCTTGCCAAAGCCTCAGTGTCTTCAATTGCGAACAGTTTCTTCCTCTTATCTACGATAAGAAAGGAAAAGCAGGGAAGACCCACTTTGTTTCTGTTGTGCAAATGCCACAAATGCCCTCCACTGGACAAGCATGCAGCAGACCTCCTTCATGCAGTGGAGAGTTTCCATTAAGACACACACAATTGCAAGAAGGCGTTGCATGAAGCATTTGCATGGGATGGTGAATCCACCTCAGCTTCAGGTTTTAGTTTAAACCACACAGGAGCTGTTCCTGAGCTTCTTTAGCAATCAGCCTGTAAGCTAAAATGGATTTATTCCCCCAAATGGTTATGTTATTGGCTGTCCAAGAGAGGAAAAAAGGGTTTAAACAGGCACTGGATTGAGGCTCCAGTGTTACAGTCCTTTGCAATGATGGATTCCAAAATGGTACAAGGAGACCCCCTTCCCCCAAGATCTGTGCTTAAAGATCTAAGGCAGGGATGGCAGTGAGGCTGCCCTCCAGGTGTTGCAATTCCTGGCATTCTCACCTTTGGCTATGCTGGCTAGGGATGATGGGAGTTGCAATCTAGTGTTGTTTGGTAGGCCACATAGTTCTGGGCTAAGGGGCTCATCCACTGAGGGAGTGCAGGATGAAAGATGGCTCGGCACCCTTGGAGGGCCAAAATGCCGCTCTGGCAACAACAGAAGAAGAGATGTTGGGCTAACTAGTGGTACAAAGTGGCTTCTAATGCTGGTGCTTTTGGGTGAGGAATGGGAACTTGGTGCCAGAAATAGCAGCCCTACAGCTCTGAAATGGATCATGGAAAACTTGCTAGGAGGCTGTGCAAAATTATTCCATCAGCCCTGAACTGCTAAAGCTATTTTCTGGGAGCTTCAGCACTTCAGATGACAAAGCGGTAATTTATTCCATCATCCCCCTCTCCCTGAATGGAGCGCCAAGCATGCAGAGAAGAAAAGGTGCCCTCAAAGTGCCTCCCCATCTGCTCCAAGGGAGGCTGGCAAAGGCCTGTCTGGCTGAGAGGGAACTGTAAGGGCAGGAGGCTGCAGGGATTGAGGGAGACAGAGATGCTGCCCATCCTCCTGGAAGGTGAAGCCAGCTGGAACTGGGCATTGGGGGGCTGGGTATGTTGCACCTCTGATAGATGGGTCTCCCTGCCAGGGACCTGGTTCTGGCCATTGGGAAAGACTGTCATACAGGTGGTAACCACACAGCATTAGAAGCAACAAGCAGATATTGAATGGAAGCAGGTTTTTGCCTGAATATTACAAGAAATATCCTAATGGTCAGTGCCAAGGAGAATGGGGATCTGGCCAAAATTATTTCCATAGAGGTCTGGATGGCCATCTGGGAGGGTTACATGGGTTGCCACCTGCCTGGCAGATCCTGCATGGAGTTTCTAGGGGGCTGGAGAGGGAGACCCACCGAGCCAGGGGTCTTATTGGGTGGATTTGGGTCAGTCATTCTCTTTCTCAACCTGACCTACCCCACAGGGTTAGTGCAAGGATAGCAATGGGGCCGTGGAGACCCTTTTGGTGGATCTCCCTCCCTCTTCATATGGGAGCCAACCCCCACCCCCACCCCAAGGTCTAATGCAGAGACTTTCTAGAGCCAACGGAACTGGCGAAGGAGGCCTTGGCATTCGCCTCCTGCTCAATAGGCTTCCCCATCTCCTGGCAAATCTGGACTCTTTGGGCACAGCAAGGGCTATTGACTGAATCTCAGGTTTGCTATCTCTGCAATGAAATGGTTGACACTTTCCCCCATTGGGACTGCTTTCAGAATGGCAAATGCTCATTCTCTGTCAGCTGCAGAGGCCTGTGGGAACATTTCCGTCATTTACTGGCATCCGACAGTTTTAATCACTGCTAACGACCTTTTTGTGACTCGGGACAGACCCTAGATTAACTCTTCCCTATTAATTTAAGATTGGCCTTGAGGGAAGGGAAGGGAAGGGAGCAGTCTGGGCAGCTGCAAGGACTTAGCCAAGGGGGGGGGTTCTTGGGGTCCGGATCCCCCCTTCTGTTAGAAAAATGAATGGTGCGTGCTGCTGTGCTGCCGCAACCAAGCCCCAATATAATGGTGGTACTTAGTCTAGCCCCCCCCCTTCCTAAAATCCTGGCTACGCCCCTGGCAGCTGGGCTCCACCTGCAACTCCCCATTGGAGACCCATGCGCAAGTGGATGCCACGTCCCCATGGGATCCCTGTGGCTGCCTCTCGACCGAGGGTCTAAATCCCTTGCCCTTCTGTGGTCTCCATTTGAGCAGATGCTAGACTGTCCAGGCCAGAGATGTGGGAAAACCCATGGTTACACTCAGTGCTTTTGGCTGATGCTAGTCCGACTCTGGAGGAGGGAATTGGAGGCAAAAAGGCAAGGAATGGAGGCTGAGATCCAACATCAGCTTCTGTGAACTAACAGAAATCTCTCAATACAGAGGTTGTGCTGTGTGCCGCACTTGTGTTGAATGGAGCCAATGAAGGCACACCTGCATGCACAGCCACATGGGCGACAACACTGCAGGTGCGGTTGTGCTCCTACAACCTTGCACTGAAGACAGATGCTTTGCAACAAACAGAAATGTTCAGTTGCTTCTCTAAAGAAGGTTGCACATGAGTAGAGCACCAATATACACAACCACTCCCTCTGTGTGTGTGTGTGTGTGTGTGTGTAATGTTTGTGAAAGAGGTGCATGCACAGATGCTTATGCATGCCATTTCACAAGGCACTCCAAAGCCCAAAAGGGATGGAGAAGGTGCCTGCTTCCTTGCCATCCAGGTGCGCTTTGAGGACAAGCCCCTCTCCCTCCCCTCCAGCTCTGGGCCAATCCGGGGCGCATCAGCCCCACGGTCCTCCCGGTCCTCCAGTGAAAGCGCACTGCGGTGCAAGCAAGCTTCCCACCCTCCCTCTTTTCCAGACAATTCCTGGATGTTGCCATGGTGATCTGTGACCTAATTAAAGTCATTGGAGTATTACCCGGTTGATTCAGTCAAAACAAAACCGGTTGGCACCATTTCCCCCGATGCTCCCCAAAAGTATGGAAGGGGGGGCTGGGACCATGGGAGGGGTAACCCCCCCCATTATGGCCACTCTTGCCCCAAGGGCTGTGTGTGCATATGTCTTTCCTTGTGTGACCATTGACCTCTTGGTTCACATGGCATCCGTTAGCCTTCTCCATTGGGCCCCTTATGGCTCTTCTTGTGCAAGGGTCAAGGATGGTACCCTTTGGGTATGAAAGGTGGCACAGGCTCCAGGAAGGATTCTCCAGGCTGCTGCTGGGACATGTGTTCTCACCATAACCTGGGGCTACTTGCATAGATGCCTTGTTCTGAATGGACTATCCACTTGTCCCTAAGTCCAATCCCACCCCAAACCCTTCCTCCTGGGCCCCAGCTGCCAAGCCCTGTGGGGCTCCAAGTGATCTGCCTCCAGGCTCAAGCAGCCCAGAGAGAGGGCTTCCTTCCTCTTCCTCCCTCTGGGGAAGGGCAGCCTGAGATGGAAGGCAGGAAGGCGGGCAGGCAGGGGGTCCTACAGGGCCAGAGCCCCCAGAGACAGAGCTGCGCATGGAGAGCATCATGATTCCTGCCCTGCTGCTCTGCTCTGACCCCATTGGGGCTCCTGTGAGTGTGTTGCCCAATGGCTCTTTCTCTGGAGAGGGAGAGGCAGGGAGCCAGGGGCTGCAAGGGGTTGCTTCCCAGGGAGGAGGGTTTGGTGGCCTTTGACGCCCCCAGCATGGCTTTGGGACCCTCTTTTTCCTCCTCTTCAGGGTGCAAAGGGAGCGAGGGAGAGGAAAAAGCCTTTCTCTGCCTTTCCTGAGTTTGCTAAGGAATCTCGAGCAGGACAATTTCCCCAGGTTTTGTGGCTTTCTTGGGCTCTATGGCCATGTTCTGGAAGAGTTTCTTCCGGATGTTTTGCAAGCAGCTGAGGCTGGCATCTTCAGAGAATGCTGGCATGGAAGAGAGTGGGGTATGTATGTATGTATGTATACACACACACACACACACACACTGTGGGAGCCTGGGTCGGCAGGAGTGATGTCCATGTTAATCTGTGCCTTGTTCTGTCGTTGAATGGCAAGACCTCCAAGGTGTCCATTTAATGCTCCAGTGTCTGCTGGGAAATCCCCTGCCCCTGGCTGGGTCTCCTGTGCATTTGCTGGGTCGTGATTTGGGCGTTTTTCAGGACTGGGAGCCACACTTTGTCCACTTTTGAAGATGCCCAGGTGTTTGTGGGTTCCCATGGCTGCCCTGTGCCTCCTGACCTGAGAGTGCTTGGCATGCTCCAGGATGTCAAGCAGCATTGGATGCCCTGGATCGTGGCTTCTAACCTCTGCTGCTGCTGGTTTCCCAATGCAGTTTCCCGGGGGGCTGGTGGCCCCACCGAGGCAGAGGGCTCCTCTCTTTCCCCGGGGCCCTGGGGGGGGGTCCTCCGGGGGCTGCCAGGGCTGAAGAAGTCGGGGCCCCCTTCTTTCCGGACCTGGTCTCCTCTGGGGGTCCCCCTTGGAGGAGGAGAGGAGCCCAGGCCATGGAGGGGTCCTCCTGGGGGTCTGGGGCTGCCCCTCTTTCTGGGGGGGAGGAGGAGGGGCGGGGAGGGAGGGGGAGCGTGGCGGCGTCATGACGCCCGGCAAGAAGAAGAAGAAGACGGGGGCTGCCTCCTCCTCCTCCTCCTCCTCCTCCTCCTCGGCGGCGGCGGCGGCGGCGGCGGCGCGTGGGGCTGAGGGCCAGCAGCAGCAGCAGCAGCAGCAGCATCCTCATCCTCCTCGTCGTGAGCAGCATCGTGGGCTGGAGCTTCGTGGGGGCCAGGGCTGGGCTGCAGCCATGGCCTGAGAGGGGCTTGGGCCGGGGATGGCGGCGGGGCGCGGCGGGGCCCCCTCGGGCCGGAGGAGCAAGAGGCGGGGGCTGCGGCTGCGGGGCTGCTGCTGCTGAGGGCCATGCAGAAGGGGCTGCGGCTGAGCGAGGGCCACGCCGTCCAGCTGGGCCTGCTGGCCAAGAAGGACGGGGCGCCGCGGGGCTACCTCTGCAAGCGCAGCTCCGACGCCGCCGCCGCCAAATGGCAGCCCAAGTGGTTCGCCCTCCTCCAGAACATGCTCTTCTACTTCGAGAGCGACGCCAGCCCCAGGCCCGCCGGCCTCTACCTCCTCGAGGGATGCCTCTGCGACCGCGCCCCGGCCCCCAAGCCCAAGGACCCCCTCGACAAGCAGGTGGGCACCGCGGCAACCCCCACCCCACCCCACCCCTACCCCTCCCAAGGACCCCTCGGGAAGCAGGAACCCCCACCCCACCTCCCACCGGAGCCCAAGAACCCCCAGCCCCAAAGCCAGCGCCTCAGAGGCCCTCCGGAGGAACCACGACCCCCTTTGCCCCCCTCTCCCTCGGACCCTTCCCCTCCTTCCCCCCTTCCTTCCTCAAAAGGGCCGGGAACCGAAGGGAGGTCCAAGCAGAAGGGCAGGCGCCGGAGGGAGCCCCGAATGGGGGCTTTCGGCCCTCTGAAGCAGCCGGGCGGGTGCGGTGCAAGGGCGCCCCTGGCGGAGGAAGGCGGCGGGAGAGGCTCTTCTGCAGCATCCCCCAGCCCTCCGCTTTCCCCTCTGGAATCCGCCTTTGGGGCTGGGGGGCATCTCCCCCCCACTTAGAGACAGGGGGCTTCCGGGGGGGTTTCCGGGGGAGGCTGCTGCTGCTGCTGCCGCTGTTGTTTGCCCCAAAAGCCAAGTTTCCCCGCTTTGCAGCCAGCCAAAGACAGGAGCCCCGCCACAGGAGCCACGGATCTCCCTGCCCTTGGCTGGCAATGGGAGCCCCCCCCCCCCAGCTCCCAGTCTCTGCCATTCCCAGCCTGGGAAACTGGTCCCTCCCTGGGGGCATGGCTGGGTTGGGAGGGTTGCCTTGCTGGCTGGCAGTTGCCTCACTCCAAGAGAGGAGGAAGGAAGTCCCCACCGCTCTCTAGGAGTCCAGTCCTCTGCAGAGACAGGACTCAACTTGTGGGGACTCAGGAGACTCACTTAAAAGCAACCCCAGCCCCTCTCTACACAACCCACAGGACCAAGTCGAGAGCTGCAGGGTTGGAGGTCTTTGGTTCCTGAACAGACTCAGAGGCTGGGTTTTAAGATGCAGAGTCTGTGCAATTCAATGGAGCAGATGGCAGGGCTTGGGGGGGGGGGGACCAGGCGGCTGCAGAGCCTGGCCAGTGCCACACTTCTTCCCCCAGAAACTGGACTGGGACAAGCATCAGGAGGGTCCCTTTCCCAGTGAGGAGGACTGGGCTTCTCCCCTCTGCCCCACAACTCTGGCCTGGCTCTCTTTTGATCAGCCCCGAACCAAGGGAGGCCAGCACTGCCCAGGCCTTGCTTGGCTTTTCTGGCTTCCCTTGCTCAGGATCCTTAAGATCTATTTGGGGTGGCCATGCACCCATTGGTCACATATATTGGGATGGGCACAGTTCAGGTTTGGGCCCTTTTGGTGTGAGCCCACCAGGCTTCTGGACCAACATTTTTTGGGCCAAAGAAGGGACAAATGGTCTCTCCTGGAAAACTCAAAGAGGGGGATTAAAATCACCCATTTCGCAAAGCCAATAGTCTTCTGGACACTTCTGCTTTGCTTTCTTTTTATGGGGTGTGTGTGTGTGTGTTGCAGTCTGTGCATCCCCTGGGGACAGAGAACTGACCCTTGGACCCACCCTGCCTGCAGTGTCTGCTGCTGCCCCCCAAGTGCAAAATGAGCTGAGCATGTAGCATTATTATTTAGTTGATTTCTTCGTGTGCCAAGCATTCTGCATCTTTAAACCTCAATAGAGAAGCAGGTGGACCTCTGCAATGGAAAGAGGAAGAAAGGAGGCCTGGCAAAAGAGATAAGGGGTACACAGGTTAGGATTTTAGGAGACCATGGTTCACATTTCTGGATCACTAGGCCAGCAAATCCCCATTTAGGTTATCGGTTGATCGCTAAAGGAGCTGTCCAAAGTGCTAACCCCTCCCCAGGTCCAGCATTTGGAGAGCTGCTTTGCTGGGTTTACATGGGACACAACCTGGAAGCCACACTGGCACAGGATCTGGAAACGGAGCGATTTGTGAAAGTGAAAACTGGGTTGTGGCTGTCTCCTGACTAGGCCTCAAATCTAACAAAGGAAGAGTGATCTTTGGGCCATTATCTTTCAAAGGAGGATGGACTGAATTGCTTGTTCTGTGGAAGTCGTTTGGCCTTTTCCCTGGCTGAGCAATGTCTTCTGCTCACTGCTAAACATAGTTGTGGGATCTATAGTGCACAATACACAGTGCAATAACCGTATGGAAGCTGTAAAGCTTGTATCTGTTCCTCAGGTGGCCAGAACCTCATTCTAATGAGCCTAGTTATGATATGAGATATGAGCAGTTGTGCAGGGAGAGCAAAGGGGAGGTGTTTTTACATCTGGCACCTACCTGGCAGCCCATACTGGTGGGCATGGTCCCTATGTGGCAATATGTCACATTGAGAAGAAGCCCATGGGTGTCCAAAAGGACCATCTGGATGGAGCCTAATGGTGTAGCTCAGATTTAAAGCCAGAGGTCATCAGATGACAACTCTCATTAACCCTTAACACTGGCTATAGAGTTGTAGCCCAGCAACATCTGGAAGGGCACACCGATATCTTATCAGTAATGCAGGCCAATTGTCATCTTGGTTTGGCAACCTCCTTTGGTTTCTGCCTCCATTGCTGACACTGCTGTCCCCGGACACCAAAAGAGATTTGCACACATCTTTGTGATGAGCGCACCAGTTGTGGTGCAGTTATGGGACAGCAGGTTGATCTACCAAAGTGTCAGGTAATTAATGGGGTCATCAGCTGACTTAGGAGGGGAGTCCCCTCTGGCCCAGTCAGCTGATTCATGCAACTGCTGCTTTGCCTTTGGATGTGACTGAGACTTAAGGCTTGATAAAGGATTGGGAAACAGAGGTGCCCTGCATGCTTTGTCATAACCCCATTCCCAAACACCTCGACTTTGTAGATGCGAAGGATTGGAGGCCACGGTGGCCTTCCTATATTACTTGACTGCTATCTGAGACAGGTTCCTAAAGGTCAGGAGGTCTTGGGCAAACTCTGTCCCATTGGGCAGAAAAACAGGCCGGCCTGGCTCTTGGCACAGTGATCTGAGTTGCATTGCATTGCATTGCATTGCAGGGTGGGAACTACATGGCCCCCAGAGGCTGAGGCACTGCATTCTCAGCAGCCTTAGCCAGGTTTCCAACATTTAGGCAGAACCTCTTTCCTCGTGATTTGAATCCATTGGTTTGTGTTCTGGTCTCTGGGGGAGCTAAAAACAAGCTGTCTCCCTCTTCTGCATGACCTCCTTTCAGATATTTAAAAATGGCTCCTTGCCACCTCTCAGTCTTCTCTTCTCTGAGCTAAACATGTCCAGCTCCTGCAGCAGTTCTGCCTAGAGCTTGGTTTGCAGAACTCTGGCCATCATAGCTGCACTCCTAAAGGAAAGGAAAGCTTCCTTTCTCCCTCCAAGGGATGAAAAGACGCAGGGACCCTGTGTGTTTTTCTTCAATGGAGGAAAATGCAGAGGGGAGTTAGCTTAATTTTGAGAAGGCAAAGGCAAGCACCAAAACCATTGAGGAAAGTGGCATGATGGGACCCCATGTTCTGGTGAAGATGATCCAGGAATGAAAGTGGGGGAGCTGGCATGTCCCATTGACAGTGGGAATGGAAGGCTATCCCAAGCCATTAAGTGTTTGTGCCAGATCTCAGGTTTCCAAGTCCATCTGCCAACCGGGGAGCATTTGGACTCCTCTTCTGCAGATGCACATGAAGGGCTGATGAAAGGGGTCTGGATGGACAGGCAGCTCTGTGGGGCTGAAGGCCAGAGGGAGCCAGAGCCGTGAGTTGCCCACCTTGGCCCAACCGTCCTGGGCAGACATTTTGTGATGCCACAACCTCCTGTTTACAAGCTGTGTAGCATTGCCAGGTTTATTGGCTGTGCAGAGGATTTTATTTTGTTTTATTTCTGTCCTGCCTTCCTCCCAGACAGGAGGCACCACCCAAAGAGGCTTACAATGAAATCAGTCATGATGTGAACCCATTCAATTGAACTATCCCATTAAAAGCATCACTGAATTAAAAATAGTTGAGGATCATTTGAAACATGATCTCAAATGATCCAGCTCCCAACCACCCTCCTTTAAAACCTTTCCACGACAACCAGTTTAAGGGTGAAAGTGCTGCCTAAATAAAGAGGACTCTGCCTATTGGCAGATGGAGAAGGGAGAACTCCAAGGAGTCACACAGCCTGGGAGCAGCCACCAAGAAGGCCTTCATGGAGGGTAGCAAGGCTCTGCCCCCAACCCATGATCTGAATGGCTTCCTCCCACATTGCGGCACCTGGCCCAGGAGGTTGCAGGTGCGAGGGAGCCATTCTAGGGCGCACAACGTCCTGGGAAGCAATGCGCTTTCCCAGTGCCAGATCCCAGGATGTTCTGGTGAGACTGGGAGCTCAGGGGTGAGGAATGAGCAGAGGGAAGCGTTTTGGCATTTGTTTTCCGAAGTTTCTCCATTCAGTCATTGGTCTTGCAGAACATTACTTGTTTCCTAGGAGACTGCAGAACAAATGAACGGCAAAGAACCCTCTTCTGCTGGGCTGCAAGCCTCCCCAATGGAAATTAACACAAATACCGTAAATGCCAAGGGGAGCTAAAAATAGCCCATACCCAGCCGCACGCCGCTCCTGTCCGTCAGCCTCCCATTCCAAACGCAGTCAGAGCTCAGGGATGGATTGAGGCCTCTCTGGATGGCAGCTTGCCTTCCAGGCTCTGGGGGCTGGTGGGTCTCATCTTGGAGGGCACTCTGAACCTTGCAACCACCTGGACTTTGAACCTGTGTTGGCAATATGGAAAGCCCAGTGCTGCCTATGTCTTCTTTTAAGTCTGGAATACAACTGTGGGCTGATTCATTCGGAGGCAGGGAAGCCATGCTGGGTTTTTGGAGAGCTGCTCCTTGTTTTCAATGGGAGGTGTCCAAGGTGCTAGACCCCATTCCCAGGACAGATTCAGCACCTCAAACAGCTCCTATAAAACCAGGAGTGGCTCCTGCAAAACCCAGTGTGGATTTTCCACCCCAAAGCAATGGAGTGCTTGGCAAGACTGGTCCAGAGCTGGGGGCTTTTTAAACTGGCATCCTGTGGCGCAGTGGTTGAATGCCCGTTCTGCAGCCCCTCATTCATAAACCACAAGGTTGTGAGTTCAGTTCCAGCCAGGGGCTCAGGGTCACCTCAATCTGGCATCCTTCCTTAGGTTGCTAAAATGAGTCCCCAGATTGTCGGGAGCAATTAGCTTACACTTTGTAAAATGCTTAGGGAATGCTTAAGTGCACTGATAAGCAGTATAGAAATGTACTTGCTATTGCTGTTAGTGACCTCCACAGGTGTAGGCTAAACTCATGGCCGCACATGTCTGTTTTTGTTCTCTGAGGAGGTTGATGTTTATCTCCTCCACAACATCCAAAGCCTTTCCATAGAGCCCTGGAAGGCCCCCGGCCAAACCATGCCATGCCTGGAGAAAAGCAAAGGGCAGCAGAACAGTTCTTGCCTCGACTTGTAACAAAACGTGGATGGACTCCTTCCCAGTTGCCCAGCTGGAACGCAGCTGCTAATCTTTAGTCCTCAAACCATGAGTAACCCTCCGCTTTTGTGTTTTCTACAGCACTACTTTACGGTTAACTTCAACCATGAAAACCAAAAAACACTGGAGCTGAGGACAGAGGATGCAAAGGACTGCGACGAATGGGTTGCGGCCATCAGCCATGCCAGGTGAGGCCTTCTGGCAAGGTCATCTTCTCTTGGTCCTGTCTTCTTGGAGGGGTTGCCCTGGGAGGAGGTCAGGTGTCTGGCGTGAGGGGAAGCATTGGTCAGCAGCATGCCACAGGTGTCCTGGGGGCAAAGTCCAGGGTGGCAGCCCCTTGGAGAAAGCAGAATGAGAGTTTGCAGGGGTCTTGTCCTTGCAAACTGGCCGGCATGAGGGTTGTTTGTGGATCACAAGTGAGAAACCAAACATGTCCCAGCTACAAAGACACTTTGGATTGTGAGGTTCATTCCTGGTGAAATGAGAAAGGCTTCTGGAAATGTTTCCTGGAAGGGCTCCTAGGAAAAGTTTCAGGTATTGAAGGGTAGTGGCATTTCATTGCTTTGCACAGATTGATCGGTCTGCTTCCCATGGTTCATAGAGAGAGAAAACAAACAGCAGAAAAATAGATGCAAATGCCATGTCCCATAGACACGGCTATCCTAGCTGCAGAATCCTGTGCTGCTTCATGCAGAAATGGGGATTCCTCTTTGTGTCACACCCGGCCCTTCATCTAGAGTTTTCCAAATGGGAATTGCTGGGAAACAAAACAAAACTATTCTTGGCTCTGGGTTCTGCCTTTTGCTATAGCCAGAGGCAAGAATTCATCCTTGACATTTACCTGCTAATTTCATACTCTTTACTGATTCATTTTTCCTGGGAAGGATCCATTTTATCAAAAGCGGAAACAGTGGATAGTCTTCCCTCTTGGCTCACTACTGAACTCTGGTGGTTTTGTGCCTTCAAGAAAGTCACAATATGCCTCCTTCGACAAATGTGTTGAGTTTTGACCCCATTCGGTGAGCTTGAAATACAGCTTAGTCCCACGCAGATTTGCTCAGAAGCAGGTTCAACAGGGCTTCCTTCCAAAGGGGATCTGTTTCTCTGGGGGCGGCAGATTCACTCTCAGTTTTATACTGCTGATCCAGATTGCCTGGGAGCTCTCATCCACTGGGGATAATAGGATCCACCGCCTGGATGGCTCTTCTGTAACCTGGTCCCTCTCACATCCCACAGTCACAGCACTATGACTGCCATCGCTGCATCCTATTGGGGTCCTGGCGTTTGCAGTTTGGTGTTGCTCTACCTGACAGCTCTTTATGAATGCAAATGCAATTCAACAGGGTGGCAGTTAAAGTGGAGTCATAGAGGTATAATTTTGTAGTGTGGAAGGACCCATAAGCAGCTTAAAGAGGAGTGTCCCTAAAACCGAGGGTAGATTTACTCCTGCTGTAGCAGTGGATTCTCCTGTCTCCTCTTCTTCCAGAATAGCCAGCTCTTCATGGTTGGAATCGCTTCCTTCTCCTTCCCTTCCCCTAAAAAGGAGCAGCAGCAGCAGCAGACCCTTCTGTTGTTGGGCATAGGAGGGTTTTGGTTGGCGTATTGGGGTGAGAGGATAGCCCTCTGGGCCCTGGCCCCAAAAAGGACTTGCCCATGTGTAAGCTGCGCTTACTGGACTGCAAGTTACTAACAGGATCAGTGTTGCCAATTTCCGGGGAATTTAATTAACTTCTTTCCGGGGATTTTGGATTTTGGCAAAACATTCTGGGGAATATCTTCGAGGCTTGTTGGCAACACTGAACAGGATGCAAGACAGACTCTCCTATGGGTTTCTGTGGATTCATGGAGCTGATCCATGTGCCCCAAATTGGTACAAAGCACATGGAAAAACTGTGGGAGTGTCACAGTGGAGTGAGTATCTGATTTGTAGCTGAATCAATGACAGTCTCTGTCACATGCTAAAAATTTATGCAGCTGCAAGGCAGAGCAAGCAGCCAGGAGGCTTAGCATCCGTGAGCAACATTGTCCGAATCTACTTACTGGACGGTCTTAAGCAGTGGTTCTCAAACTTTGGTCCTCCAGGTCTTTTGCATTATAACTCCCAGAGGCCCCAGCTAGCTTGGCCAACAGTCAGGAATTATGGGACCTGAAGTCCAAAACATCTGGAGGACCAAGTTTTGAGAATCACTGGCCTTAAGTCATGTTCTCTTGGGTTCCTTCATGCAACTCTGTTATAGTGCTATGGTTCCACTTAAACTGCCATGGCTGCCTCCTTTGGAATCCTGGGATTTGTAGTCTGGCGAAGCACCAGAGCTCTCTGGTTGGACATTCTAAATACTCACCCCAGGATTCCCTAGGCAGTTAAAGTGGAATCAGCGCACAATAATTGTAAAAGGACCTTTCTATGGGCAGTTGCACTGGTCAGCAGCTTGCAGGACCTCTGGTCAGAGGCAGGACTTGTGTTATTGCTCTCTGATGTTGTCCATGAAGATGATGGAGGACGTTAGTGGGAACCAGTGCCTTTGGCCTGCCTTCCCTCACTGCCACAAATGTGGGATCTGGGCAGAAAGGCATGCTAAACATGGCTTTAATGCACCAGCTCCAGTCCTGATTCAGAAACTGGCAGACACTCTGAGGTTGGAACCTGAAAACAAGAAATTATAGGAACCCCCCGAGAATGATCACTATCATGCAATCAGGTGGCCTTTTGAGTTACTTTTATTGCAAATGGTCCATATAACTGCCAGGTTGAGCCAGGGCAGTTAAAGTGGTGTCAAACCAGATTATTTCTGCAGTGCAGATGAAGCCTCTCTTTCCTAGCCTCTGCTGTCTGTCTGCGTCCTTCTAATTAGATCCCCATTCACTTGTTATGAACCAAAAAGACTTTGGAGATTATCGCACTGCGTTCTGAGAACGTTCCATATCATCACGTGATGAGAACGTTCCTGGAACGGATATTACCGCATTAGAAATCAAAACGGGATCAGAACAGGATCAGAACGGCAGTTTACCGCACTGCGATTCCTTTTTCTTGAAACCGTTCTCAGAACGGTTTGCTGTATTACGTTTTGTGGGCTGTCTTCTGATGACGTCGCCACTCAGTGGTTGGACGGCTTGGGAGAGGCGCTGCTCCCAGGAAAGAGGGGAAAGGGAGGCTTGGGCCATGGAGCTCGCCTCTCCTGAGTCCCTCGGCTTACTGAAATCCCTCACCTCCCTTCCCCATAGGAATCAATCCAAAAACGGAGTTTTAAAAGAACAGTGAGCCCTATGGGTCTTCATCTGGGGGGAGCAGAGGATGCTTGGCTATGGGGTTGTCCTGCCATCTCTCCCTCTCTCCTCTTTCCCCATAGGAATCAATCCAAAAACGGAGCTTAAAGAGCACTGAGCCCTATGGGTCTTCATCTGGGGGGAGCAGAGGATGCTTGGCTATGGGGATGTCCTGCCATCTCTCTCTCTCCCCTCTTTCCCCATAGGAAAGAATCCAAAAACGGAGTTTAAAATCTCTCCCAGATGCAGAGCCAAAGGGCTCTACTCTGCTCCTTTTAAACTCAGTTTTTGGATTGATTTCTATGGGGAAGGGAGGTGGGGGATTTCAGTAAGCCTAGGGCCTCTGGCCGGGAGAGTGCTTCTCAGCCTCACTGAGAAGTCTTCCCTCCGAAGATTCCCTTGGGAGGGAAGGAAGGCAAGCACTCCCCTCCCATCTTGTCTTCCCTCCAAAGGGAGTCCGAGGATTCTCTTGGGAGGGAAGGAAGGCAAGCCCCTATAAAACGCTGGGGCTTCATATGCTGGCATATGTTTGAAGAAAATAGGATAAAACCTATGTAACTTGATGGGCCAAGGGCAGAGTCCCCTCCTTGGCAGCCTGGGCATTAAGGGAGCTCCACGGAGGTCCCTTCAAGCGGAGGGAAAGGGAGGGGACTGGACCAAGGGCAGAGCCCCGGCAGCCATTGCAGCTCTTTAAACCGGTTAGAAAAGAAGAGTCCTCTGCTGTCATCCCATTTCCCCTTTTTGGCACCTTGACACCCTTTTGCTCCTGTGTGTGTGCATGTAATGTGTGCCTTCAGGTTGTGAGCTTCCCTCCCCGCTTTAACTCTTGTCTGGCTCTTTGCTATGGAATTCTGGGAGTTGTTTGCTTGCTTTTCTGTGGTGCTCCAAACAGAGGAGCTTTTGTGGGTTCCCTCCTCGATTGAAGGAGGAGAAGGTCCTGGGCATCCCTGCCATCCCTGCCTCCTGCAGGCTGCAAGCACAGGAGCCCCACTGGACATGACACCAGAGGCCCCCCCGCAGAAGCAGCCAGACCCTCTCCCTCTCTCTTGCTCTCTCTCACCTGGTCGCCATCTTCCTTGAGGAAGGAGGACTCCATGATTTCCCTTCAATCCGAATAAAAGCAATTGTGCAAGGGAGGTTAATGTCCAAGGACATATGCCCTTCCGCGGCATACAGCTCTTAAAAAAACCGGTTAGAAAATATAGTCCCTCTTCCTGTCAATCCCATTTCCCTTTTTGCAGCTTGACACACCCTTTTGCTTCCATGTTGTGTGCATGTAATTTTGTGCATTCAGTTTTTGAAGCTGCCCCTCACCCTCTTTAACCTGTCTTTCTCTTTTCTATGTAATTCTTGGGAGTTTTTTTCGTGCTTTGTGTGGTTCTCCAAACAGATTAGCTTTTGTGGTTTTTCCCTACTTTAGGGAAATGAGGAGAATTTCCCTGGGCATGCCTGCCTCCCGTGCATTGTGACAGCACATGAGCCCCACTTGTACATGACATCTATATACGACCCCCGCCCGTAGATAATGCAGCAACCCTCTCCCCTTGCTCTCTGCTCTGTCTCTTCTTTCGCCTCTCTCTTCCCTCTTCTTTCCGTCTTCTCTGTCCTTTTGTTCCCACCTTCCCCCTTTTTCCTCCCTTACCCTCCCTCCTTCTTTCCCCCATCACAGCAGCACAGCACCTTCCCTCACCTCATTATCATCGCCTGCCTTGCCTCCCGCCCTGCCTGTCGATCTTTTCAGCAATCAGGAGAGACTGATTATTAGTGAACGGATTTGATTTGAACGGATAAAATACCGCACACACGTCTCTTGGAACGTTTTCATCACGTTCAGCTCTCCTGGTAACACATTCAAATCTTGACACCTCCTGGAACAACATTTGTAACACATTTAGAGCGGCTCTGATAACCCGATTGGAACACAACTATGCGGTATTCTCAAATTCCTTCCGTCAGTCATCACTTGATCAGAAACGTTCTCAGAACCGCAGTCGATAATCTTCATATTTCCAACAACTGGAAATGTAACCGAGGCTCCGTCTGTCTGTCGCTTTCATTACACATCGCAGCTATAGGACTCTTGCGACCCGAACATGGAAGCCCTTAAGGCAGAATATCTCCATTTACTTCAGATTGTGGAAACGGAGAAAACAGTTGCCAACGCAACTGAGGGCAGACAAATTGAAATGTATAAATAGAGACGGAGCCCTGAAACAGAGGTAATTGAGAGGCCTGGCTGCCAAAATGGTACCCTTGGTTCGACTGCTGTTTATTTCAAGTCCAGTTACATCCCCAGTCTCATCCCAGTAGTCCCAGTGCATCGTGCTGTGGAGAAAACAGCCGCTGTCCTCCTGCGCTGGGACAGGTCCGGCAGGCAAAAGTCTTTCTGTTTGGTGTCACACAAAGGAATGGCGAGGTTTAATGGTGTTGCTGTCTGAGGAGCTGGTGCAAGTGCATTGGAAAGGGACATTTGCACAACCTGAACTGAACCACAAACTCGATCTGTCTGATGCTGTGAATTAGAATGTGGAATTTACCTTAATGAAAAAGGGCCCTTCTTGGTATCATCCTGACCTTCGTTGGTAAGCCAAAGATGCGGTTTTAAAAATGGGACATCCAAAACATGGAGGCATTTTTTGCTAGATGAATCCTGTCGTGTCAAATGATAGATAGACCAGCAGGAATTATAAAAAGAAAAGTTGTGCTTGAAGAATAAACTAATAAACCCCTCCTGCCTTTTCCCCTTGCTGCTGGCATAAAGGCCACAGGCCAAGTTTGCTTGCCCAGTGTCTCCAGTATAAGGACAAGGTGGCTTAAAACATGCTCATAAGCTGCCTTGTTCTTAGCCAAAAAGCCGACATGCGTTTGGCCTCTGTCTGCCTGCTCTAAGGCTTCTTGGGGAAACGATCAGGATTCCTGCTTCAGACATTTCTTTCTGTTCTTCTGCAATTTGTTGGACAAGGCGGGAAACACATAGGCTTGTCGAACTAACAGTCAGATGGCCGATTTCTGGAGCAGCCTCAGAGGTCTATCTTTGCTTTCTACTTCTTTCCTTCTTGGGGTCCCATTGGCCGCTCCCCAGTTTTTTGCTGAAGCGGTTCTTCATTAGTTGGCACTTCTCTGCATAGATCCCCTGTCCTTACAACACTTGTGTTTGCCTGCCTTTGATTAGCAGATCAAATGCGCTCTGGCTAATGTGCAAATTTTCCTTAGTGGAATTTCAAGATGGAGGAAGGCAAAGCCCTTCCGCTCTTTGGTTAAGACGGATTATCGGCCGACAGTGGAAGGCAGAACCATCTTGCAATGGAGTTGTTTCGGCTTTGAGTTCATAAGATCGAAGAATCGCAGAGTTGAAGAGACCGCAAGGGCACTGATCATCCCAAACCCCATTCGGCCATGCAGGAATAACAATCAAAGCATCCCCAAAAGATGGCTTTCCTGGCATCTGTTCAAAGATCTCCAAAGATTCAAAACCAAGGGAGTGTGTTCCAACTGTCAAACAGCCCTTTACGCTCAGGAATTTCCATCCCTAATGTTGAGCTGGAACCTCTGTTCCACGTAAGCTTGCATCCATTGCTCGCTCCTATTGGTTCCTAGTCCCTGGAGGCAGCAGAAAACAAGCGTGTTCGCCCTTCTCAATATACATCACTTCGGGTATTGAAACAGGGCGCTCATATCACCTTTTAACCTGTCTCCTTTCTCCAGGCGGAACATCCCAGCATTCCCTGAGTCCTTCCTCATAGGGCTTCAGGTCCAGACCCTTCAATCAATTCACCATTTTAGTCTCCCTCCCTCCTTTGTGACACATGCGCCATGTTTCGCAACATCCTTTTTGAATTTTTTGCCCAAAAAAAAAAAAAAAAAAAAAAAAAAAAAAAAAAAAAAAAAAAAAAAAAAAAAAAAAAAAAAAAAAAAAATAAAAAAAAAAAAAAAAAAAAAAAAAAAAAAAAAAAAAAAAAAAAAAACTGGAAAAACAAGACATTATTCCAGGTGGGGCCCTGACCAGAGCAGAATAGAGGAGCCTATTTACTATTCGTCATGTGATCTAGACCACTGTAACTTCTATTGAGCAGCCTAAAATCGCGATTGGCACGTGTTAGCTGCCGCATCACAACTGTTGACTCATGTTCAGCTTGTGGTCCACTCTTGACTCCTAGATCCCGTTCATACCTTAAGTCTCTCCTTAAGCCAGGTGTCCCCCAACATATATCTCTGCATTTTCATTTTTTGCCGCCCTAAGTGGCAGAAATTAATTACCATTGTTGTTCTGAATATATGTCTCCTTGATAACTCCTAATTATGGATAAATTGTCCGCTGGGAAAACAGGCTTGGATTCAGGGACAATGGGCCCACCTTCCTCTCTCTCTCCCAGGACAACTAAAACAGGAGCTAGGTGGAGTCCCATTCCAGCATCCATTACTTCTGGAAGTCACGCGCCTTCACAGGGAGGCAGGTTGTAATCTCACCAAGACAGGGAACTCAAAGACAAGACCAGCGGGTCCATAAGGCATCCAGAAACTGACTCCACATCCATGTTCCATGCGAGTGCAATAAAATGGGCAGTGGCAGGTAGGGCTGTGAAAAATGCCCATCGATCATCGTAAACAGTGGTTCACCTCAAGAATCTTTTTTGCATTTGTGCAAAATGCCCACACAGTTTTCGGTTGGAAAACAGGGCTCAAATTCCTGTCCCGGGGAGATACGATAAAGCTCCAAGACGGCAGCATCATAATGAGACTCCGCTCCCATCACAGCCAGCAGGACTTTTTGGAAGCTCAGAACATTGCCTCCATACAGCTCCATATTAACCCACAAGGGTCACATTATCAGTGACACAAATTCCTAAGGGCAAGATAAAGGACGTATAACTAATCCATATTAGGAAAAGTTCGGAGGGCTTGGACAGGGTATGTATCTACTTAACAAAGGTTGTGGTTTCTATAATTTTATGTGCCCAGCTGTCAATTAAATTTGCATTTGTCATTTTCATTGCTTTCTTCTATTGCATTGCCTTGCTTTTCATGCAAGAAAGACATTTTCTTCTGTTCCATTTTCTGGCAGGCTGTGCATAGGTTGCACAAAATGTGTTTCCCATACAAAGTTGCAAAGTGGCAAAGGACATCCGGCGGTCCTACGCTTTGGCCTGTCCTCAGGATTTGGGGGACCATCAGGGGAAAAGAAACATGTTTCCATTCACACCGGCCTTGCCCAGTCCTTAATCTCTCTGTCTTCTGTGTCTGCCCAGATCGCTGCATTACTTAAAGACAATGAACTCATCCAATCCAGACAACCAGCCCACCAAAACGATGATGACAGCGACATCAAGAAGATCAAGAAGGTAGATCCTCTATCATTCCGGTTAGTAGCAGAGTTTAGGGTTGAGGGCCTACCTTACAAGAGTTATTATTGTTTATCAGTAATAATAGGCAAGTGCGTGTGGAACCTTAATCCAAGTCCATGGATTCCGGGCCTTAACCAAATGGAGAATCAAATGTCCGGCATTCAATGATGCAAGTGTTCCTTTTAACTACAAATTAGGTTCATTTTAAGCTACTTTTGGACATCTGTGTTGTACTTTCCCATAACAAATAGGCTCAACAAAGAGACTGTGGTGTTTCCCAAGAGTGGGAGAAAGGAGAGGGAGTGGTTGGGTTTGCTGAACTAAGAAGGCAGAGGCTCCATAGAAACGGGGTGCTCTGTGGCCTTTCTTGTGCCACCGTGAATTTTTCCTCTGGGTTGGTTTCCTGCTTACTGGGCCCCCAGGTCTCCTTCCCCCCACGGACATTGGCAAGTCCAGAGCTTCCGCGGTGCGGCTTTGCCGAAGGAAGTGGAAGAACCATCATCCAGGATACAATCCGCTCCCGCACGGCAACAGCCAATCGCAAGAGAACCAGGTGGTCTTCAGCATGCGGGAGGCCAGGCCGAGTAAGTCCAGGCAGGCCCACATCCTGGTCAACGACTTCCTGAGACCCTGAGGATGCGGCCAGCTCCAAGAAAGACCCCTGGTCCACCACGACGACGTCAGAACAACATCTTTCCTGACAACAGGTGAGCGGGAACCCAAGAGGGACCTCTGGTCCAGCTGAGGCGCAGAGGGTCCGGTGCAAGAGGAGCCCGATGGAATGGGACGGAGTCAGAAGGGCAGGAAGCCCACCACCTCCGAAAAGGAGCTGAACTTGAGGGGTGCCTAAAAGGATGCACTCAAAGGCCCTGAATGATAAGAGGAGGTGTTCAGCACCTTCGAGAGAGTTCAGTGCAATTCAGTTTGCCCTGATTTCTCCCATCGGCTTGTTGGGTTCGCTTCAGCGAAACGATCATGTTTTTGCATAAAAT
The DNA here is from genome assembly GCF_019175285.1 of Sceloporus undulatus. Taxonomy (NCBI): domain Eukaryota; kingdom Metazoa; phylum Chordata; class Lepidosauria; order Squamata; family Phrynosomatidae; genus Sceloporus; species Sceloporus undulatus. Next base: position 169,669,059 of record NC_056527.1, on the reverse strand, counting down.
CGTTCTACAGAGGTCCGGAAAGCAACGCATCTTCTCCAGCTGGCCAACGTTGGTGCTTGGTGAGGGAGTGCCAAACCCTCCCTGGGCGCCGCACAGGTCCATGCTGGTCCATTCTAATTATATGATCAACAAGAATAATAATGGAACAAAACTTACCCCCAGCACCCAAAAGGCCAAATGTTGGGTCCAGATTCCTCAAAGGGGTTGGTGTACATCTCTCTTGAAATAGGTATTTAAAATGGGTGGAATAAAGGAAAGGGGTGTTGAATCCACATGAAGTCCACCACCGATGAGCAAGACCCGATGCAGGATTTGTTTCCAGTTAATATCAATTTGATTTCCATCCAGTCTTTTCCCCAAAAATAGAAGCCAATAGGGGATGACATAGACTAAAACAAAAGACAGCGTAAAAGCAAACATTAAAACAAGCAGCATTAAAAACAGATTAAATTAAGTGTGGAGTCAAAAGGCTTTCAATGCCGGCATCCAGAGTTCTTTGGTGGGGTTTTTGGGGCGGTAGGTGGCCATGTTTCATAGAAGAATTTCTTCCTGACTTTCCACCAGCATCCATGGCATTAAATAAGTATTGCACTATTTTGAAAAAGCAATATATAAAAAAATGAGAAGAAATTGAAAAAAATAACTATAGGAATAAAGTAGAGCGGCACACATGATGCCCATTAAAAAGACGCTGCTGGCAACCAGAAGGAGTTACAAAGCACCAAAGAAGGGCATCTGAACAGATAAGGAGGCCTTTTCTGTGAACTGCGGAGCATACCGCAACGCTTCTCGCTGCTTGCAAGCCAGACCTCTTGACATCACTGCTGCCCGATGCGAAAACATCTATCAGGAATTTAGTCGCGGAACCACCAGTACAACGCCTCCAGATTCTTGGCCACATTGCAAACAGAACCGGGACTTTGACAAGCTGTTGAAGCACCGACAAGGCAAAGCCGGACTGCGAGGAGCGGGACGCTAGAGAGACTTTCTTGAACGTATCCCATGTTGCAGGTGAGGAGAGCGATGGCAGGTGCACAAGCATGCTAGGCTAATGGGGCCGGGGAAGCCAACTCTGTCCAGCATTTGGACACAATAACCGTTGGCCATCGGGATGTCATCTGGTTCACAAAGAGGCCTGGATAAGTCAGGAGATTTGCTGGAAATCTTGGGCTTTCAATTCACTCTGAAAACTGCCCTGGAAATTTTTGATGACTATAAGCAGTGAAATAACAGAGGTTTAAACAAAACCTCTGAGGGTGAAGCGTCCTTTTACAAAGGATTATTTAATAACCCCAGCCCCTCTGTTCTTCTTCTTCTTCCTCATCCTCGATTTGGCTGAAATATTTTTTGATCAGCATCAGCATTGGGAGGATAGCAAAGTAGTGCAGAGAAACATAGAGGTCCCAGTATACAGACAGGAACAAAATAAAGCTGGCCTCGGGTCACTTTGGAGGTGATGCTGTTTAAATGAATGCAGTAGAATATCCAAGGAGGAGCTGGAGCATGGCTTTGTGTGACTATCCGGACTCTTAGACACATGCATCATTTAACAAGCAATACCTCCAAAAGTGACCCAAAGCAGCTTTATTTGGGCCTGTCTGTAATGGGCCATAGACTCTCATTATTGGGTTGCAGCTGGTGTCTGCAGTAAAAAATTGAAAAGCATAGCTTGATCTAGGGAAAAAGGTTTTTCCTTTAGGGATTCTGTTTTAGAGCCATATTATGTGTCCTATAACAGCACAAGGCAGACAATAATTGGCCTTATTGGCAGAATGTATGCGTCCAAGAGTCCATAGGTTTAAAAATAGCAAGTTTAGGAAGCCAAAGTGGAATAAAAAGGTGGAGGGTAGTGGAAAAGGAAGAGTAATAATATAATAATAAATAAGAATAAATAAATAAGAATCATAATAAGGAACGGTTCAGAGTGATCAAGCGTGATCAAAAATCCTTGAGGGCATTTTGGAAAGAAGCCGATCAAGTGGGCACTCAAGAAAGCTAGCTCCCGACGGTTTTCCGTTTACTTATGCAAGGCTTACCCTGACCTGTTTATTTTTTCGTTTCACATGGCATGTCGTGAGTTTTGGATAATTTTTTTGCTAAAGCATTTTTTGCACATCTCTTCTTTGGTTTGTGGTAGAGAGGGGCTAATCCACTAGTCTTTCGCATGTTATTTCTGCTGTAGTGCCAAATTTTCTGTGTAAGGAAGTTGTAAACAGGAACGCTTGACTTTTATAAGTGAGGCAGACTGGTAAAATGAGATAAAAAACAGCATGGAGGATGACAAAGGTTGCGACCCACCTCCTTCTTATCAATTCCAAGCCTTGTTGCCATGCTCCCCCCTGCGGCAGAGAGTGCCATTTCACGGACCAGTTTTTGACCTCTGCAATGATTGTTTTTGTTCTGCTCGCGCTTGTGACCAGATCCCCATGGACAATCTTTGACACATGCATGAGCTTTTTGTCGCACACGCCCGCATGAACATGTGGAGAGGAACAGCCTGGATTATGCCAAGTCCCAAGCTGAAGAGCGGTCCAGGTTGAATACAGACAATGCCTAGTGGAGGGAGAAATGGGTTGGACGGTTGGCTTTTGGGGAACTACCCTTCCTCTTCCCACAGGATAATGCACGATGAATTTAGTGAGACAAAACATCGGAAGAACACTGGCAATCAACGGATGAATTAGGTGAAGCTGCGAAATCCTTCGGGACACCAGTCAGACCTATTGTAAGACAAGGTAAGCTGTACTTCTGTTGCGGACAGCACCATTGGAGCGAGTCCCTCAAGAGAAGGCTCCATTGTGTGCTCATTAACGCCCGACCAAAGGGCAGCTGCTTCTTGCACCCTAGAAAGAATATTGCAAGAAAAGGGGATCCAAATGAGCCTAAGCTGGAAGTGATCCAGTAGAGAAACATTGGAGGCAAGGAAGGGATGGCAATGATGATACAGGTTTACTGGGTGCCTTTCCCTCGGCCCTCTGCATTAGCGCATTTGGCTTTGCTAGCCATTTGCCATGTTTGGATTGCTTCAAGTGAATCCATTCTTTTGTGGGATAAGGCAAAGCAGCCACAAAGGCTGGCCATGTTGGCCCCCTGAATTACCCACCTGCCGCCATCTTGTTGTGGGGCTGGGGATGCTTTTGATCATCTGGGCCTTCCTGACAACCAGAGCGCTCCTTCTTCTCCTTTCTTCTCTCCAGGGTCCCTCATCCAGGTGCCAATGTTCCGAAAAGGGGAAGATCACGCCGCGGCCAGCCACCCCCCCCGGGGGTCCCTCTCCCTGAGGAAGGAAGGCGAGAGGCAGTCTTCCCTTCGCCAAGCAATTGATCATTTGCACCCGAGGCCTCACGGAGGGAAGCGGCACTTGACCAAGGTGAGCATAAGGGACCCCCACAAGCCCAGCCCACGCCAGGGGGGCAGGAGGATGCCTTAGCCAATTGTGCCGACCGTGGTGCTCCTTGGTATTGTTTTTTTCCTTTTCAGAATGTGTGATCTCCCTCATCGACTGCACCCGTGTGGAGACACAAACAGAGAGCACCGAGGAGATGGTATGTGGACCCCCATGTAGAGCCCCCTGGGCCTCTTCTTCCCCGCATAGATCAAACAGCCACACACCCTAGAGAGGGTAGTGCCCACCTCATGTTTGCCAAGAAGCGCATGGTTCCGCCTGTGCTGCTTCTATCTCTCTTTCCCTCCCTGCCATTGCACACATCTCTGCTGTCCCAAGTGTACTTCCGTTGTCCCTGCCATTGTGTCCCTTCTGGAGATTGCTTCTGGAAATGCTTCCAGTTTCTCCAGTTCCTTTTGTGCTCATAACTGGAGGCAGTGTTTAGGGCGGGCACCGCATTAGGGCAGGGTCCCCAGATCTTCTCCCCCGCGGGAAGGGATGAGGCCCAGACTGCTTACTTCAGCCAGGTGATATACCTCACATGCCCTTGGACCACCGTGTCTAAACTAAAAAGGAGGAAAGACGGGAGCATATTCCACACTGTACTATTACAGCGTTCAGTAGCATGTGTAACTCCGGGCTCTCCTTCCTTTGGATCCTGGGAACTCCAGGCAATTTGGGGAAGGTAGTAGAGTTCTCTAATGCCTCCCCAAATAACCGTTCTAGAAGGGATATTGTGAGTATTAGCCCCCACCATCTCAATCCCAGAAGCCAGAGGATGTAGCCATGGCTCTCAAATGGTATCAACTGGTATAATTGGTGTAGTTTGGATCCACCCCCCCCAACGTGTCACTGATCTGAGCTGATGTTGATAACGCACGGCCTTGCTGGTTTTAATTAAGACGGCATAAGATGTTTAAAGAGGGCAAAGAAGACATGCATTTAGGAGGCAGGACGGCTCTGGGAACGTAGACCCTGCAAGCACTGGTTCCTCTCTCTCAAATTGTGGAGCATTAATGGGTGCCATAAATATTGTGCCACGCTTAAAAAAAAACGGCACAGTCCCCCTAAGATGAGAAAGCAGGAGACCTTGACCAGAATGACTCCATGTGAGCAACAGGGATGTTTTGTGTTGTACTATGAGGCTGGGGGCCGCACTGACATTGTGTTCGTGTCTTGTCTTTTCGTCCCTCGTCTATCAAGCTCCCCCTAGCGCGCCCACATTCTCCCTCTCTCTTGCCAACGCTATGCAGTAAAAGGCCGCTGCCAGACATTGATCATCTGACTTCAAGATTGTGGTAGAACTAAAGACGGTCCAGCCTACACCGTGGATCCTTGTGGCATCATCCAGGACAAAGAAAAGGCTGCTTGGACAGGACGGTAGCAAGTAAGGAGGGATTCAGCCCCAAGGGGAAGCAACCCGAAAACCAAGTCAAAGGACTGGGATGTTTGGAGATGATGGGGACATGCAAGAAATCCCTCCACTAGGTACTCTTGGGACTCTAGTGTCTTTTACTCATATGCAAATTCCCCTATAGAATTAGGGTCGGGCATTTCTGTTGGCATGCAAGGACACTGGCATTTGGGTCAAGGTGAAGAAGCAGAGTTGTGAATGCCAGGTGTATCAGTTGGCCAACAGATGAGTATACAGTTGTGTGCATTTGGTATGCATCAGCCACACAACATTGCTGTTCAACAAACATGTGTGACAACAATGAGTGGCACAAGTATATGCTCTGCAGCCCCAATGTACAGAGTCATGGGCAGGTAAACTCCTCAGCCTTGAATGGCATGAAGACAACTGGCAAGCAAACTTCCCTAAGTAACTTAAAAACAGGGTTTTTTTGGGCTCTAAGCAAAATAGTCCTGGAAGGGAAAGGCTTTTAGCGTCAAACTGGGACACTTACACCAAGGTATACGACAGGCATAGATGTTCCAGAGTAAGAAACTAAACTGGCATGCCTTATGGAGATCCTCAACTCCAAAGCCTTGTGCCCTCCAGTCTGAGCTAGCACCATCCCGTCGGTCTTTCTGTGTGTTTTGTTTCCAGTGCAATCGATAACATCCGATGCATGCCTGATGAGAACGCCTTTGAGGAGAACTCAAAAGTCACCGTTCCACAAAGGATCAAGTGAGTTGGTGGGAGAGAGCAAGTGAAGATGGAGAACATGTCTCCTGAGCACAAAGCAAATCAAACCCAAACTGCAGGGAGCCCTAAGGGCCTTTTGTAGCCACAAATGCAGAATTGTGCGTCAGAACTCTGTGGGCAACCGGGAAAATGTGCCTTCATTCTTCTTGTCATGTTTTTAAATGTTTGTTTGGGTCCTTTTAAATTGGTGTAGTTTTTTTAATAGGAGTGTTACAGGAGGCTTTACAAATTTTCCCCAATCCGATCAGGATTGGTGTTTAGCTAATTTGTTCTAATTGAGTTCAAAGCTGCCGGGGTCTGATATTGTAGAAAGGCAGGGCAGCGCAATGTATTCTCTGACCAGTCCTCCATTGATCCCTCTTTCTTCCAGTTTAGAGCGAAGTACATAACAATCAAGTTGAAAAGACCACCATGGCATCATTTTCCTTCGCTAATTTGTGGTATCGTTCCAGGTTCTGGACACCAGTCTGTACTGGTGACGATGTTTTTTTTTTTTTGGGACATCCGGTTCAAGCAAAACCATGAATTCCTGCAAAGTCCTCCAATCGCTATGGCGAGCGTGAGCGGGCTGCTGGAGAGACTGACCGCCTGCGCTTACTAAGCAGAGACTTCCTCAACCCTTCCTCCATGCGTACCGGTCCTTCACCACGGCTGTCAATTGTCCTGGACAGCTGAGCACCATCTACAAGAAGCCCATCAAGTGCCAGCCCTGAAGGTGATCTGGGGTGGTGGGGTCTCCTCCAACTCCCATGGGGTGTTCCCAAGGGCATGTGTTCATTTTATTGTACAGTGTTGCCATTCACACAATCAGGTAGGCGACTTGACACACGACTTAGATGCATGGTAAAAATCTCACCTGGCAATTTAAAACCAGACCCCCTAGACTGTGTGATTAAATTTGGACACTGCTTTTGCCCCCCCCCTTTCTTTTCCAGGGCCCTGGAACTTTTGTTTGCCAGCAGCCAGAACACCAAGCTCCTCTATGGCGACCCCCAAGGCTCCACGTGCGAGCCCGGAAGTTTTACTCTCCGCCGCCCTCTCAATCACAAGGCCTCTTCCCCGAGCCGCGGAGGAAGCTCCTCCCTGAACATCCACAGCATCAACCGGGGGCAAACCGGTACCTGGCCGCCCTGAGCTAGCTCCTCCAAACGGCTATGCCAGCATGTACTCCTCTTATCGCCCTTCAGCAAAACCACCCGGAACATCAATAAGCTCTACGTCATCCAGCAGCAGCAGCTACTCCAACAAGATCCCGGATGAGGGGAGGCCCATTGGCCTGCCGAAAAACCGAGGAGGATCGTCTCCCACAGCAAGCCAAGTAAGTGCCTTCTGGAAGAAGGGAGGCAGCAGGAGATCTCGCTGGGGGAGCCATTCCCCAAGACTGCCCTGTGGCTTTGTCCTCCAGGGAGCGCTACTTCTAGGAGGAAGTCCCATCATCCATGGGGTTGGGGCTCAGCCATTGTGGTGGGGGGCTTCCTGTCAGAAGAGTGCGTAAAAAATCCTCTCTGGGCTTTACTTCGGAAGGAGCCAGTCAAAGGTTTCAGTTCCCCTGGCATGCCCATCTCAGCAGGGCAGTGAAGTTGGCCGAACTTTAAAGATCTCTCCATATACGTAATCTATTAGAGGAAGAAAGAGGGGAGGGTAGCAGTCTCCTTTGAAAGGCCTAGAAGGGGACCCATCACTCCAGCTGCCCCAAAGGCCAGGGGTGGTGCCTGCCAATCCCAGCTGTCTGTCAATGCCGGCAAGATGGTTGGGTGGGGTCTACGGCCCTGGGAACCTCGGGGGAACTGCCACCTGCCTTCCTTCCGTTGGCTGGACCAAAGAGAGAGACAAAGAGAGAAGAAAATGGCATGGAAATCCTTTCAGCTGGGGAAGGGACAGAGTGGGGTTCAGAGGGTCCACTTATTCCTGCCCTGTTTTAGAGACCCGCATTCGTGCTTCCAACCATCAGACATGTCCGTCCGGGAAGAGTCTGATGGGGATCCCAACCAGAGTGAATGACGCAGAGACGCAGAGACGGACTTCACCCACCAAAGTCGCAATCTCCGCACCACACCTAAGCCGATCAAAGGCAAAGTGCTCGTAAGGGAGACAAAGCAGGGGGTTGGGGGTATGGGGACAGGAAGAAATCTGTAATGGGGGGGCCTGGAAACGGGGGGTCGGGGAGTGGCAGGAATGCGATGGCAAGAAGGAGAGTTAATACAAGGACGCTTGCCAAGGGTCTGAGAAGGTTGCCATTGCTGGTGGCAATCTGCTTCTTTCTCCAGCGTGTGTGGGTATGTGCGAGGGTGTGAGCGCCTTGAAACTAACAGAGCACCCCACCTCATGAAACCACAGGCTTTTGTAGTGGCAAGAAAGGCAGCTGCTGTTGCACTAGAATATAAGTTTGCACACAGGCCCGCTGTAGTGGGTCCCCTCCTTCTGATGTGCCAAGAAGGACTTTGCTCCTGGAGGCTCTGGCATGCCAGTTGGTGAAGGGAAGGAGGGACCCCTTCTGGCACATTTCCGGCCATGTTGGATGTGCCTCTTCTTCTTCCTGGTGCAGATTCCCCTTTTCTCAGATAATAATGGGGTGGTCAGGACATAGTTGCCGGGAGCTGGAGAACAGCCGCAGTGCCCTCATCTGCAGCATCAGCGTTCGCTATGCCACCGGCCGGTATCAACGAGTCAACCCCTCAACCAAAGAGAAGTACCGGAGGGATGTCCTTGGCCAGCGCAGGTGAGCCACTACTGCGGAGCCTCTTCTCTGGGATTCTCCTTCACCTGCCTATCTAACCTACCTGCCTTTCAGGGTGCAGGGCCAGAGGAGCAATGGCAGGACGTGGGGAGAGGCCGGGAGATGGGAAAGTGTCCCGCCTTCCTGAACGGCGGGTGCTTCTGAGATGACCAGTGTTTCTAGGATGGGGAACCCATCTATGGGCAAGAACTAGGAGGTCCTCCTCAAAGCCAAAGGTCAAACAGGTCCCTGCATGGGAAGGCATGAGTGGCCGCCTTCTGGTTGCGCTTAGAATTTTGTGGCTGGCTATCCATTTTCCTAGACCACCATCGTCTGAAGACCCTGTCAATGCCTAAGGGAAAGGGGGACTTATGGGAGGACTCGCCAGGGCCCCAACGCCTTAAGACAAGCCGTGTCCTGGTGCTTGGCGGGGAGAGGTTACTCGGGAGGAATGACGCCCGGATGTTTGGAAAACGTAGCCCCAATAAATGGCAAAAGGAAAATCAGTGGCAGAGGCTGCTGATCTAAGGGTGCCCGTATTTGGGGATGGAGGGCAGGTGAGTCCTCTTTAGAGTGGGCCTGGAGCGTCAGAGGAGCGATATTCAGGGGGCCAAACCGTAAGCCCTAAAGAAGCCTGCATACTGGGACAACTCCATTAAGCCACATTCCCAAGGAATTTTGTGCGCCACAAAGGGGGGGGGGCCTATGGCAAGCCAAGGAAGCAGCCCCAGTCTGTGGAGGCGAAATGCTAGGGCCCTTTTTGGGGGCCCGAAGACAGGGCATCCAGCGATCTTGGGTGGCCTGTCCCTGCTTTGATTTGTTTGCGCACCTGGCAAGAGGCTTCCTTGGCTGGCATGGGCATTCCAGCAAGTGTCCCAGTGCCATACATCCCGGTGGTCCCTCCTGACCAAGGAAGGTGGACAAAGATTTTGGTTGATCCCGAAGGGCGGCCACCAACCGGGTCATCAATGTCCTCAGGCACTGGGTCTCCAAGGCATTCCAAGGTAAGGCTCTTGCTTTATTAACCACGAAAACCATTATGGCAAACTCGAAATATAATTACATCAAAATACAGAAATGATAAAAATACACATTGGTGCTAGAGGAAAAGAGGAAAGGGAGCCAGCATGATGTAGCTGAGGGTTTTGGGCTATGAGTCTGGAGACCAGGGTTCGAATCCTCTCTTGGCTAGAAACCCACTGGCTGATCTTGCAATAAGTCACTCTCAGCCTCAGGAAAGGCAATGGCAAACCTCCTTCAGGATGTAGCCAGGGGGGCGGATCTGGGGGTCCGGACCCCACCCCTTCGCATTTAGAAAAATTAATGGGGTGTGCTGCTGCGCCGCACACTCAACCCCATTATAATGGTGCAATTAGTCTTGACCCCCCCCCCCCACCGTTCCTAAAATCCTAGCTACTCCCTGCCACTCCTTTGAACAATCTTGCCTAGAAAACCCAGATTGGGTTGCCTTGGAATCACCATAAATGGTGAAATGACGTTAAGGCACGAAACAACAACAACAAAAGGAGGAAGAGGACTTCTCCTGCCTTTCCCGCCCTTCGTGTTCCTCTTCCATTTTCCCTTTTCTTTTGTAATTATACTTTCAACAGCACCCCCCCCCCCAAATCAGTACTATTGGTTTTTGTGAGATAGGAACAGCATTTACAAGCGAAATACCGGATGATAATCGTAGATGGCCCACTGCAAATAAGGAACTGTGGTGGGATGAGCGAAGCCCGAAAGTGCTGGCTGTTGGTAGGAATCTGTTGAGCAATCACACAGAGAGACTTACAGTGGTACCATCGGGATCAAATCCAGTTACGAAATTTCCGGGATACGAAAAATCGCCATAGGAAATAATTGTCCGGGTTAACGAATGTTTTTTTCGGGTTACGAAAAAATTTTGGTGGCCTTTTCGGCGCGATTTCACACGAATCGCGGCGTTTCCCATTAGCGCCTATGCATTTCGGCTTACGAAGGCGTTTCGGTTTACGAAAGCGGCTGCGGAACGAATTAATTTCGTAACCCGAGGGAAGCACTGTAATTATATTTACTTAGACTAGCTCCGGCCGTTCGTTCCATCTCAGAAGCAAAGGCAGGCTGTGAAACCTTTTCTTTTGTGAACTGGGATAAATCAATCATCTTGTTTTTCGGCAGTATTTTCGGAAACAAATGGGAGCTGAAATCAAAGTGATCAGCGTTCTGGAGGAAGTGATCCACGACCCAGAGCTGCTGACGCAAGAGAGGAAAGCAGCTGCCAACATCATAGGCAAGTGGTTCTAGTGCGCAGATCCCCATCTTTTTGCAGGATGATTTTGGGCCTCCTAAAGGCGCTAGTTTTGTGGAACAGACAAAGGCAAACAAGCGCCTGAGGCCACACTCCGTTGTCTCTTGCAGCAGCATAAACCGAACCACACATCCTAGTTATCTCTTCCTACACAGGAGCTTCTCAGACTAAAGTTCTAAACCCAATCCACCACTAGCCACAAAACCAGATTTATTTTATTTTATTTTATTTTGTTTGTATCTCAGGACTGTGACTCAGGAAACCCGATCCTGGAACAATCAGATTCACCTTGGAAGAGAGTGTTTCAGAGGGTAAGCATTTCTCCCGGATTGTCCTCTAGAAGTGCACGCAACTGGACCTCAATTTTCACAGCACAAAATATAACCAATTGTGTTTGGGGCTTCAGCTGTGTGAACCTCGGTGAGGGAATCGCATGGAAGGCCATCTTTGAGGGGAATGGCTTGGGTGGGAGTGATCTTCTTCTTCCATCGTCGACATAATCAAGAGCTGGGAGATCCCTTTGGATAGCTGCCCGGTGCCAAGGGCATTGACCGCAGAGGTCACCACAGAAATGCCCTTTCATTTCAGAGACCCCACAAAAAATGAGGGAAGGGGGAGCTGGAATCAAGACACCAAACACCACTCGCCAATGAAGCATATCCGTTTTGTGAGGCCAGATGGTGCACATCAGAGACGCACTCATTGCTCTTTTCCAGAAAAGGCTCTCTCCTTCCTTTTTGCACTTGCTGCCACAAGCAGTCCACCCCCCTTTTGCTTTTGGTTTCATCAAATGAGCCGCTTCCATTTCTCTCCATTTTTAGGGCCGTAAGGGTCAAAGCGGAGCCCTTCAAAACCCTCGGCCTGAAATCGCTGAGCAGCTCACTTTGGGCTGGATCACTGTCTTCAAAAACATTCCTTATGAGGATGTCCATGGGAGCCATCCAAAGGTCCTCGAAGGGGCGATGAGAGCTTGCCACCAGTGGGGTGGGAGGGAAGAAGGAAGGGAAAGTCCTCCTCTTTTGGATACCTGGGATCTGCATTTCCTTTGTTGTGCAAGGGTCAATGGTGAACACCACCTCTGCCCATACAATCTCCTTCACCACATTTTGCTTGTGGGAAGAAACTATCTGATCTAGAACTGCAGGTAGTGGCATCCCAGGGCTTCAAATTTCAGGGACCAGAGACCAAGAGACGTCGCTATTGATGTCAGGGGGTACAAGCCTAGGCCTAAGTAAGTGGGAGTAAGAGGACCAGCCTGTTGTTCCCAGATAATTTTGATTCTGAGGCGAGAAAAAAGCCCAACGATGGAGAATACAGAGGGAGGCAGGTTTTGAAACAAGGTTCTTGCCCTGAATTCCGCCCTCTCCGGCAGCTCAAGGCTGGAGGAGAAGGGCCAAGGCCTGAGATCTGGAGCCGTGGCACGGGTGTCAGACAACATCACCAATCCAAATGAAGCCGCTCCCTAAACCCGTGATTTCAGGCGCCAGACAGGAGGAAGGAAGAGGGGGAGGAAGAGGAGGAAGAGGACCCCTTGGGAAACCTGTACTTGGGCTGAGCTGGGCTCCAACCTTTCTTCTCTGCAGAGAGTTTTTGGGGGCAAGGAGGATGAAGGTGGAAAAAAAAAATGAGAGGACTCCGTACATCATGAAGAACACCAAGCGCTTCAATGATGGTAGTTCAACCGTCCGGGGCCCTGATCGGGGTGGGTCCTATGGGAGCTCCTGCTCAATGGAGGGGACGCAGGGCATGGGGGAAACAGGAGTCCCCTGCCTGACCCTTGTGCCATCCATGCTAAGGCCTCCTGGAAACAGCTTGCGAGTCCACTCTCCGGTTTCCAGAGGAAGGTTGCTTGGCCTTCGAGGGCCTCCTGAAGTGAAACGGGCTGAGAAGCTTTGGCGCTTGTCATTCCATGGGTCCGCAACTGGACAACCATCCCAGCCTCCAGCCAGCGCTCCTCCTACGCATTTTAGTATAAATCTATTTGAGTGATTGCAAACGGAAACTTTATATATGAGTTGGCAATGTTTCCACTTCTGGCTTCTAAGTTGTCAGAATAAAAGGGAGCTGCATGCAAGTGGCCATTTGGATCACGCTCTTGCCAATCGTTCGAAGGGAACGAACGTTGGTGCTAAATACTGCCAGCTAGGTTGGGGACCAGGCAGTGCTAAGGTCTTCTGGAAAGTCGCCCTTGTAAGTCCAAGTAAAGAGATGGGACGCTATTACAACCAAACGGTGTTTGGGTGAAACATCCAGCCAGTGGTGCTGCAGCTTTGTGGTCTGGGATTGCAGACTTGTGGTTTGCGAAGCATGTCTGTAACACAGGTCTGTGAGTTGGTTTTCCCTGGCATCCTGTGTCTCTGCAACTCCATCGTGTCAAATAAATGCGTGGCCAGTGGGGTGAGATTTGTGTAGCATCCGGCATCACTGTGCGCTCCAAAGTAAGAGTGTCCACTCAATGCAGTGAACGGCAACACTTAGCCATCACAAGAAAGGTTGAGCCAGGACTGGTGTTTTAAGAACAGCTTTTGCCAACTATCCTCCTGGAAGACATTTTGGGACCGAGGAGAAAGGCTTCCTTTCCTGCCTGCCTTCAAGGGGCTTCCTGCCCCATTTTTATGGCTCAGGTTCATTTTTGAAGGGTTTCACCAAGTTGCTCTCCGCCTTTGTGTTGCAGTCAATTTGGACACCACAAGGGATAGTCCTGGCTGCTCCTCTCCATGGAAGGGACAACATGCTTTTGTGTCAACGGCGCATAAACTGTGTTGCTTTCACGTCCATCCTGGCATCAATGGGTGTGGGGAAGAATCAGAGATTTAGAGCAGGCACCGGATGGCTTGGCTGTGAGGAACCGGATTCTGCTTAGATGGCCAGGGGTCCACTGTGGGGTCCTTTTAATATCCTGACGGCTGAACCGGCTGTGAAGGCACCCAAAGGACAGAAGCAACCTCCTGTGGGGAAAAGTTTACAACATTTGGGGCAAGAATTCCAATGAACATTGCCATGGGTCAGTTTTGCAAAAGGGGATTTTTGGTAACATCTTGAGACGAACTGAAAGAAGAAGTTGGTGTCAATGACTTTTTTTGTCGCTGAAGTCCAACCATCATCAGATGCAGGGGATTGCAGAGCCCAGGAATAGGATTCGTGCACTTCACTCCCTGCTCCTGATGAGCCAACCTCAGTCACAAAGCTAGGCTGCCAATTTATTCTCAAAAGGTGCAACATGATCCCTTTGGGTAACATTAGGGCTGTTGGGCATAGGGCAGGCGGGGGATTAACCCAGGGAACTGTTCACCTGCCTTATAGGAATAACGACAGACTCCCACTCTTTTCAGATCAGCAACCGGATATCCTCAGAGAACCCTCCACAACGAGGAGATCACTTCCCGGGTGGGGGGGGAGCACCATGGAGAAGTGGGTTGCCGTGGCAGACATCTTCCGGTGCCTCCACAACACAACGCGGATGCTGGAGGTCACCTCGGCCTTCAACCGCAGTGCCATCTTTCCGCGGAAGAAATTGGAGAAGGTCTCAAGCGTGGGTGCCCCATGCAAGCAGACCAAAGCAGACCCACAGCGGCCACACTGCTGCTACGTTCGGCCGCCTTGCCTTAGGCCTTGTGTGCTCAGTGGCAGAGTCCTAGCGAGGTCAGTGAGTGAGGAAAATGAGAGGCCTTGCAGCAGAACCCCTTGGATTGTGCCAGCCCTTACCTCCTCCAGTCCATTTGGTCCTTTGGGGGGCCATGTGTGGATGCGCTCTTGTAGGCACATCGTCTTATAAAAACGAAGATGTAGGGACAGCTGCTCATGTCGGTGTTTGGGGGAATGATGATTGTATATAAAACGTCGGAAAGGTCCAATGGCTTGTGACAGTTACAAGCAGTTTTCTGGGTTTTTCAGCCTTCTGTAACGTATTTCAGAAGTTGCGTATTTCTGTCCTTAACCTTGTGGCCAGATCAGACACATACGTTCCCAGCCATTTATCAAAATCGGGGGGGGGGGGGCTGCGTACATGGCATCTCTTCTGCTCCCACTTTTTTTGCGGGGGAGAACAGCAAAGGACTGCCCTTTTCCTTTCCAGACCAAGGCCCGAATTGACAGCTGCAGCGGCTGGTCTCTCCGAGGTCCCTTCAAGAACCTGAGGGAACCCTCAAAAAGGAGTGGCTCCTTGCAGCCCTCCATCAGCCCATCGTCATCATCATCTCAATCGTCGCCATCGGACAGGCCTTTGCAAATGTATTATCTGTTTTTAAAATGCTCTTTTTAAATATTGTTGGCAGCAGTTCCATTTTCATGCTCATCGTTTTGGTTGTTTCAACTGAAACGGTGTGACTGGGGAATATTTTGCGCAGGTGGCTTTCTTGAATCCGGGGAAGGAGCTGCCCCTGTCTGCGCTTCTTCTGAGTCAAATAATCTGGGTTTGCCTCCCTCCTCCTCCTTCTCTCAGCTGGAATCCCGCCGTGCGTCCCTTACCTTGGAATGTACCTGACGGACCTGGCGTTCATAGAGAGGGCACCCCGAATTACACAGAGATGGCCTTGTGAACTTCTCCAAAATGGAGGATGGGGGAGCTCTCCTTTGGGTGTTGGAAGTGTGTGAAAGACAATTCCGTCAAGTAGCCAGAAGCCCCAAAGAGTTTCCTTCCCGGCACAACACAATACCAAACAAGGCTATGAAATATGCCAGTTGGAGGAGGGCACACTGTTTGCCCTGGGAAAATGGCCCTTTGAGTTAGGAGAGAGCAGAGTTTTGCCACCAAGCTCGTGTCCACTCCTTCACATCCTGCGGGGGTTTTGTTTTCCTCGCTCTCTTAGGCCCGAGCTTGAAAGTTACTTTTTGTGAAAAAAATATTCCCGGTTATTTACTAAAGAGTTTGGCCAGAAGAAGCCCGCGTGTCCTAGTGCTTTCTGTTACTCGCTCTACTCCCCCTTCCACCCTTTTTGTTAAGAGAAAAAAAATTAGGATAAATATGAGAAGGGGCGGTATTGAAAAAGGCCACGGTGGGGAGTTGCAACTTTGGAAGAGAGCCTGAAACCTTTAGTGTATGGTGCTAATTTAATTTTATGTATTGTTGCTAAAATAAGGTTGCTTTGCTCTTCCGCGGTCACAAGCGACTTCAAAAAATGTGCCTTGCCAACACCTGACATATGCCAGCCGAAGATAAACTAGTTCCTTGTGACTCGTTTGCGTCAAAGCGGTGCTTGGCTCATCCGTTCTTTTTCAACGAGCGTCGGGTGGTGTGTTTTCCAAGAGTGTCCTTGCACACAGGGGGATTGTGTCCTTTTTCTTGGCACAGATTGCCCACATGCATCCGAGAAAATCAGGCAGTTGCATCAGCAGACGGCCTACAAAATCGAAGCCATTCAATCAAAGGTAAGAGTCTTGCAAGAAGCCCAGCCTCCGGTGAGTCTCCATGCATGCTCTTCTTGGGCTCCTGGAAGCTGCAGAAGTTTGGGCGAAGGAAGCGTTCCTTTGGTGGAAGGCTTTACACAGAGGTTGGGTGGCCAGTTCCTTGGGTGTGCTTGGGTTGTGTAGTCCTGCATGGGAGTGGGATAGATGCCCCTTGGGACCCCCTGTCTTAGCACGTGCCCCCCACGGCTTTCTTTCTCTCCAAGTCACCCAGTTCCTCCGGGACCAGCCCTGTGGTGATGGATAGGAGGGTCTCACGAAGCTTCTCTCCAGATAGAGCCAAAGCTGCCACCTGAGTGCCCAGAGCGGTGGCTTTCCCCCCCGTCCTGCGGTGCCATACCTTTGTATCATGTGGGTACATAGCGGCTCTCTTCTGTTCTTTGGGGGCAACCCTTTGGCTGAGTCCTCTCTTACGTACTCTGTGCTTTCTCAAGATCTGGCTTGCCACCCTCCCCCGCCCCCGCCCTGAAACCCCCGTCTCCGTCCGTCGTCCCTCCGTCCGTCGGACTTGCTTGTCCTGCTGCGGAGTGCTGGCCTGACCACTTTGTGGACCCTGTTCCTGTTGTATCTTCCGCTCTTTATCTCTGTCATTGAGTGCCCTTTCCAGGGGAGGGAGGGGAGGGAGTGGGAATGGAGCAGTGACAAAATTGGGGAAGCCACTGGGCCCACGGGGGACACCTTTCTTTCTCCCGCTCTTTTCTCCGCGCTCCTCCTTTCTCTCGCCCAGTAAAGAGCACCGTTTTCTCCAGGGCTTTGGCAATGTGCGGCATTGGGGGTCCCTTCGGCCATAGGAAACGGATGTGCCATCTCCATGCGCTCACATGCGTGTGTGGCAAGCAGGCACATACATCTCCAGGGATTTGTAGGATTTTGCAGCCAAACGGCGGTTTGACAGAATCATCACAGGGAGATCCATCGGCCATGTGTCATGAATGCCCCAAATCTATGCAAGATCTCCCTTGTAACCACCCGCTGGGCAATTTTTTTGCTGAAGGCAGCGCAGTCAGGGTCCTTTCGCTTCACAACCGTTATAGTCTGTGATTAGGCTCCCAGGACCACATGGCTTTATAGCCCCATGGAATCCTGGAGTTGTAGTTTAGGGAGAGGCTGTTCAGAATTCTCTGCCAGAAAAGCGCAAGTGCGGCAATAAGCTACAAACACCACGGATTGTAGGATTTTGTGGGCCATGGGTTGGGTGACATGGAATCCAGTGCTATCGCCATGTGTCATGAAAGGGCCTTAATCTGTTAGAGAAGGGATGGCCAAAATGGCCGTGATGTTATTTCATCATTGAGCGAACTCCCCCAGCTCAGGTGGTCTCAGCCCAGAAGGGCATCAGGGATCCCATCCCATTCTGGGTATACATCTCCATTCCCCCAGTAGCCCAGAATCCATGGGAAACAGGGAGACATTGGCCTGAATCCTGTGGATGCCGTGTCCATGCATAACGACGGCATTGGGAACATTTTGGTTTCATGCCGCCAGCCCACTGTGTCTAGGTTGCAGAAATCAAGTTGGTCCACTGGTGCAAGTGGTGCATTTGGCGCCTACAAGTGGTCCTTGGGTATCCTTGGCTGGGGTCTGGTTCCAGGACCCCCTCCCCTCCCACCATAGATATCAAAGTCCATGGAGCTCAATACATTCAATAACAGTGGCTAGCAAACGGCATCCCTTATATAAAATGCAAACCAAGGCTTGTGTATTGAAATTTCAAAATATCTACCAAGCTGTGGGAGTGGATAAAGAATCAGCAGATAATGGAGGGCAGACTGTGGTTTTGGCCCCTGGTTCAGTTGGGCGACGTTGCCGTCCGCACAAGTGTTGTGTAGGGCCACCATGAACCACCGTAGTATTTTGGGCTCTTGTGGGGGGTGGTCAGGGGTGGGTGGGCAGGGGGAATTTGGGGACGATTTGGAGAGGCCTGGCACCATGCCGTCAAAGGGGGAAGTAGGATGAGGGCTGGTGCCCCCTAGCAAGCCCCTTGGATGGCCTTCCCCTGGGGGTCCCTCATGAAGGAGAAGGGAGGGGAAGGGGTCGCCGGTTGGAGGCTCTGGAAGAGGGTCGGGAGGAAGGGCCAGGAGAAACCCCCGTCTTTTGAACTAGGTCTCTGGCATCACTTGTTGGGGGGCTTGGGGTCAATAATATGCTATTCTTGTCCGCAGACCCGCTAGTGAGACTTTCTACTTCCTTTCGTGACCTACCCTAGAACTTAGGCAGGGGGCAGGGGTGGGGTGGGGCGGGGGAGAGGATGGATGATGATGGTTGATGAGGGTTTCTATTCCATAACGAAGCCCGGCGAACCCCTGTGCTAGCAGGATATGGCAATGTCGTGCGTCTTGCTGTGAATATTAAAACCAGTCTTTTTAAAACTGTACAGTAAAAAAACCCCGGTGAGTAGTTTCCCCCGGAGTGCGGCAGCCGAGCTCCACCAAGCAGAAGGAAAAAGCCCCTTGTTGGCTGGAAGCAATAGCTGTCAACCTGAGATCACCTTCAGAGGGCCTTGGTTTGTGGGAAGCGGAAGGAACCAACAACTCCTCCAGAAACAAAAGGGGGGGAGGGAGGGGGGGGGGAGTTTCCGTTTTTTGTACAATCCTTCGGTTTCCTGATCCAACTCTTGCTAATAAATCTATTCTATCTCAGGGTAAACCAAGGACTCTGCTGCACTCTGTGCCGAAAGGGGGCGGGCTGGGGCCGGGCCCTTTGGGGCTTCGGGTGAAAGGGGCCAAGGAGGAGATATATAGATATAATGACCCGTGGCTTTGCAGATAAACTGGAGATGCTCATGTAGAGTCTATGAAAGTTTGGTCAAAACTGAGCCCCAAAAATGTGGGTCGACAGATCCAGGCAGCAATGAAGCCTGCTTATTTGTCTGAGAGTATAGAGGACAAAAGGCAAGCGCTTGTGTCCGTCGTCCTAAAAGAAGCCCTAAACCCTCCACTGTCGCCTCCAGTCTCCCAGAGGTCAGCTGAGCAGAGCTGCGCCTTTTGCGGCTTCAATCTTGGCCTCCTTCCTTCCGTGGCCCTAACTTGAACTCGCGACTTCTCAGTCTCTGGGTCAATCATCGCCAATGCCGGAGTTTGGAGGCTGACTGATCGAGGAGGAGGCCCTTTGGAAAGTCCTGCTGGCCAAGCTTTTGGCCTGAGACGAGTCTGGCTGGGGTCAGCCTGACAGGCGGGAAGGAAAGCTGTCTCTTGGGGCCAGGCTTTGGCAGGGCGTTCTCCATTGCAAAGACAGGGGCCCTGCTGGGAGGATGGGAGCCGGGCTAGAAAATCCAGGCTGCAGCCTGGCCAGCAAGCAGAGCCAAGGGGGCCGAGGAGGGGGACAGGAGCCGGGCCGGAGGGCCTGGGCCAAGAGGAGGGGAGGCGGCCATGAGGGACCGAAGGGAGGTCTGGGGGGAGGGTCCCCGGGGCGGGGCTTCCTGAGCATGGGCAAGAGGGCCCCCCATCCCAGCCCCCCAGCAGTCCTCCTCTCTTGCGAGCAGGCGAGGATGGGGCTCCGTCCGGGGCTGGCTCGTGGCCGCCTGCTGGGCCCTTCTGGCTCGTGGGCGGATGCCCCGTCAGGGCCTCCTCACGCCTCCCCCGGTATGTCCCCCTACTCCCTTCCCCTCACCCCGGGCGGGCAGCCAGCCGCAAGAGCCGAAGCCCCCACAGACCCCTTCTCCCTCGCTCTCTCTCTCTCTCCGGCAGATGAGCTGCTCTCAAGGCCTGGGCGGCACAGGTACGGAGGCAGGTCCCCCGGGTCTTCTGTCCAGGGGCTTCCCAAGGCAGCCCTCTGCCAGCTCTGGCCCGGGAGCCTCCTTGCTTGCTTGTGGAGCTGCCCTCCCTGAGAGCCCTTGAAGGCCCCCAGGGCCTCCTCTCCTCTCATCCTCTTTCCCCCCTCGGGGCCTGCTCCTTCCCTGGCCTTGGCCCTCCGGAGCCCAGGGCCTGGAGGGAAGAGGGGCTGCATCTCAAGGCCGCTGGGGCCGAGGAAGCCCAAGAGGTTGGCTTTGGGAGAGCTCCGACCCTCTTCCGGGCAGCTCCGCACCGAATCAGGGCCCCATCCAGACGGGAGAAAGGATCCCCTTTCGACACCATTGAACTGCCATGGCTCGTGCTATGGCATCCCTGGGACGGGAAGGGGCGGTGCTGGTCTTTGGGCCCAAGCTGGCCCCTCCTGGCAAGCCAGAAGAAGGCTGGGAGATGGCTTCGTCAGCCCAGGAGCAGACAGGCGGCCCCGGGGATCAGGAAAGGGCCTTCCTCCGGCGGGGACTGCTGCTTCTGCTGCGGCTGCTGCTGAGTGGAGAAGGGCAAAAAGCCAAGGCTCCCTCCTCCGTCTCCTCCTCTCCTCCTCCTCCCGGTTGCCCTTTCCGGCTGGAAAGCTGTCGGGGGCCCTGAGGGCATTTCCTCTCGTGGATCCTCTCTTTTGGCAGAACGGCAAAGAGGACGGCTGCCTTGAGAGTACCAGCAGCGCTGCCAGGATCGTCCTCAGCAACAGCCAGGGTCGACCACA